>NC_045443.1:70067326-70081239 GCF_002776525.5 Piliocolobus tephrosceles | reverse complement strand
AAAAAAAAAAAAAAAAAAAAAAAAAAAATCTAGAGGCATCACATTGCCTGACTTCAAACTATATTGTACAATGAAATAGGTTTTCAGTCACTGACAGATGTTTCATGGGGAGTGGAAATTGTCCCTGGTTGAGAACCACTGCTCTAGATATTCAGGGCTCCCAGTTCTCACCTTCAAACATTAAGATACTCTACTGTGTACTCTATTAGATTCAGGAGTACATGTGCAGGTTTGTTATATAGGTAAACTTGTGTCACAGGGGTTTGTTGTACAGATTATTTTATCACACAAGTACTAAGCCTAGTACCCAATGGCTATTATTATTATTATTTTTGGCTCCTCTCCCTCTTCCCACCCTTCATTAATAGGATTTTGTGAAGAGATTCCAAACTGTGTTGTAATTACCTAATTGTTTGTTCTGCCTGATGGACAGGCAAAACAAATTCAATGAGTCCATGGCATTGCAGTAAAGAAAAAGTTTAATTGATGTGAAGCTAGCCAAGCCATGTAGATGAAGTTGTGACTCAAATCAATCTCCTCATGGAGGTTAGAGATTTTCAAGGACTGTTTGGTGGGAGGGGGACTAGGGAAAGAGTGATGCTAATTGGTTGAGAATGCCATCATCATTGAGATACGAAAAATAGTCCTTGTGTACTGTAGTAGTCCATTTTCATGCTGCTGATAAAGACATACCAAAGACTAGGCAATTTACAAGACAAAGAGCTTTAATGGGCTTACAGTTCCACATGGCTGGGGAAGCTTCACAGTCATGGTGGAAGGCAAAAGGAAAAGTCATGTCTTACATGAACGGCAGTGGGCAAAGACAGAGAAAGAGCTTGTGCAAGGAAACTCCTATTTTTAAAAATATCGGATTTTGTGAGATTCATTCACTAGCACAAGAACAGCAGAAGAGCATGGGAAAGTCCCACCTCCATGATTCAACTATCTCCCACCAGGTCCCTCCCACAACATGTGGGAATTATGGAAGCTACAAGAAGAGTTTTACATGGGGACATAGAGCCAAACCATATCATTCTTTCCCTAACCCCTCCCAAATCTCATATCCTCACATTTCAAAACCAAGAATGCCTTCCCAACAGTCCTCCAAAGTCTTAACTCATTTCAGCATTAACTCTAAAGTCCACAGTCTAAAGTCTCAACACAGGCAAGGCAAGTCTCTTCTACCTATGAGCCTGTAAAATCAGAAGCAAGTTAGTTACTTCCTAGATACAATGGGTGTATAGACATTAGATAAATACAAACATTCTGAATAAAAGAAATTGGCCAAAACAGAGGGGCTACATACCTCATGCAAGTCTGAAATGCAGTAAGATAGTCAAATCCTAAAGATCCAAAATTATCTCCTTTAACTCCATGTCTCACATCCAGATCACACTGATGCAAGAGGTAGGCTCCCACATGTGGTAGCTCCACCCTTGTGACTTTGTGGGGTATAACCTCCCTCCTGACTGCTTTTATGGACTGGCATTGAGTGTCTGTGGCTTTTGCAGACACACAGTGCAAGCTGTCCGTGGATCAACATTCTGGGGTCTGGAGGAGAGTGGTCCTCTTCTCATAGCTCCATTAGGTGATGCCCTAGTAGGGACTCTGTGTGGGAACTCTGACCCCACATTTCCCTTCTGCATTGCCTTAGCAGAGGTTATCCATGAGCCCCCCACTCCCACCCCAAAGCAAACTCCTGCCTGGTCATCCAGGCATTTCCATACATCCTCTGAAACCTGGGCAGAGGTCTCCAAATCTCAATTCTCGACCATTGTACACCCACAGGCTCAACACTGTATGGCAGATGCCAATGCTTGGGATTTCTACCTTCTGAAGCAACAGCCCAAGCTGTACCTTGGCCCGTTTTAGTTATGGCTGGAGCAGCTGGAATGCAGGGCTCCAAGTGCCTAGACTGCACACAACAGAGGGACCCTGGGCCTGGCTCACAAAACCATTTTTTCTTCCTAAACCTCTGGGCCTGTGATGGGAGAGGTTGTTGCAAAGGTCTCTGACATGCCCTGGAGACATTTTCCCCATTGCTTGGTGGTTAACATTTGGCTCCTCATTACTTATGCAAAATTTTGCAGCAGGTTTGAGTTTCTCTTCTGGAAGAATGTCTGCTTATTATTTACCTATGCCTGCATCTTAACAAAATAAAGGCCCCTCTCATAAACTTAACCTTGTGGACTTTCATTAGTTTTACCAAGGCATTTTAGTTTTGAGAATGGCTATTATCAGTCTTGCTTTAAAGTGAAACTATAAACTAAATTTCTTCCCAAGTTGACTTGGCCTATCCCTAGGCATGGCAAGGACAGCTTAGAGGTTAGAAGCAAGATAGAGTTAACTATGTCATATTTCTCTTGCTGTCATAATTCTGTAAAGATGAGTTCAATGTTGACACAAAATACAACAAATATGTACACATGTATACATAAAAATACAGACATACATAAAGGTCTTATAGGCTTCATTTAACAAATTTTAGCTATGAGACAGATAAAATAACAAAAAACTCAATAGTTTATAAAGAACAGTTGCATCCAAATTGTGCTTTTGCAAGTTAAGTGAACCAGTTCACATGGCTAAAGCCCTTTACTAATAGTAAGAATGCCTTCAATATTTTTTATTTGGTCAAGTTTTAAATGATTTAATTTTTCTGTTGAGTCATTGCCCTGAAATTTATTTCCAAAAGATAGCTACTAAGTTCTAGAGAAGATGGGATAGGAAATTAACATATCAAAGGTAAAGAGAAAATAATGCAAGTTTTTCCAAGAAGGATTTTAGGGTGTGTCAGTAAGGTCAGACATAGAGGAGGATTTAAAATGGATGCCCAAGTAACATAAAATTATAGAATTTCATTACAGAATTTTACAAAGAAATACACAGATGGACCTAGAGAAGGTTCAGAAGTCTAACTACATTTGGTTATGGAAATGTGAATCCAGCTGGGCACGGGAGGTGGACTTGAGCTTAGGAGTTTGAGATCATCATGTGCAATGTGGCAAAACATCATCTTTACAAAAAATAACAGAAGTTAGCCAGGCATAGTGGTGTGCACCTGTAGTGTCAGCTACTCTGGAGCCCAAGGCGGGAGGATTACTTGAGCCCAAGAGGTCGAGGCTGCAGTGAGACATGTTCACACCACTGGACTCCAGCCTGGATGACAGAGCAAGACCTTGTCTCAAAACAAAGGAAAAAGAAATGTGAATACTTCTTACTCCCCTCATGTATCCTCTTAGTAATTTTCACTCATAGACCACCAAATGAAGAAAGCAGGGACTTGATGGGGAACATACCAAAGATTCAAGGGGACCAGATGGAAGATTGAGGGTGGGCAAAGGAAGCAGGAGCAGAAGGAAATGAAAGAATGAACAAGTCTTAGAGGAGCCAGTTTGGAAAGATCTTAAGTCTACAAAAGAGGCCAGTGAAGTTTTATACTATCCTCAGCAAAAATCGTTGCAGTAAATAAAGCAGACATAGGGAGCAGAGTATATAGTCAGCATGGCTTGGAGAAGAGAGAAATTTAGTTGACTGAGATGTTCACGTGGGAAAAGCAGGATCCTATAGAGAGAATCAGTGGCCAAAAAAACAAAACAAAGCAAAAACCATAGCCTGAATATCAGTTTTGAATTAAGCTGACTTCTGACCACAGAGCTCTTTTTAAAATTATATTTCCTTCATTATCTTAAGTGCAGGACAATTTCAGTTCCAATATTCTGACATTTTACAGTATCTGCAGGCATCCTGAAATGGATAGCTGAGGTTTTGGGGTTGATAAAAATAGGTAGGCTTCAAATTGCCTCTAAACGCACATTCCTGTTTTTGTAAAAGACTCAGTTTGTAAAACCCTAACAGTTGCTTTTAACTCTTCAAAGAATTGCAATGCAGATTGAATGATACCAACGGACTGACCCATCCATCTAATTGCATTATCTTTAAACTTTTTTTTTAATCAGGAGAAGATTTCCCACTAAAATATAAATCAAAACATTTATCTGTTTTAGATTTAGAGCTGTTCATCTTTGAAATATTTTAATAAACTTGCTTCTTATATTCTGAGTATGCAGTTCCATTTTAGCTTAGGAGAGAAGACAAAAAAAAAAATCCTATCACACTCTGAATATAAGCCAAAGTACTAAACCGAAGGTATATCTACAAGTGACTCAAGACCAAAACTAGTAAGCAAGGCAAAATTATTAAGTCTTTTAATGGCTTTAACCAAGATTTCCTAAGAGAAAGCAAAAAGATCCAGCCCTTTAGAGATCCCAAAAATAGACAAAAAGAAAAAAAAGCTTCAACAGTTAGTGTACTTATCCATAAATGAGGTACTACTAACATTTCTGTCCAGCCATATTCTTAGAGCTCTCAACCTTTTGGTTGGTAGCCTACACATAAAGGTCCTATAACCTGTATCCCCACAATACACAGAGAGTTTTAAAAAAAACACCAGTTGCTAAGATAAACAGGGAAACAAAAGCTATTCATAGGAGAAAAGAGGATCACTAACAAACGGGTACCCGAAAAATCAAGAGTCAGACCAATTCAAAGCAATTAATTTAAACTAATTCTTGTAAATTAATTCAAAAGAATTCTTATAAAAGTTTTTCTCTGGAACTATAGAAATTTCCTGACGAAACAGAACTACATTCAGAGGAAGGAAATTTTAAACCAGGGGCTCAGAGATCCAGAAGATTTTCAGCTCAGAGGAAGGGAATTTATGAATTTTAACTGATTTCTGCTTTTAATTTTGCCAAGAAATTCTCTAAAGTTAGCCATTACATTTCTTTGTGTCCTCTTTTTAATTTGATCTTTTCATAAAAAAAAATTCTCAAAGATTTTGAGAAAATATTTTCTTAAAAAATCTTTTCTCATCTTTTAAAACATAGCCAATTTATTCCAAAAGTGACTGAAACCAATAATCCTTCTTCATGGAAAGACATGGAGGTAACTTTTCAGATTTAGAATACCATGGCATTGTCAAAGTGGGTGCACAAGATGCAGCCCTGCCACCAATTTAGAAAGTTTACTCCCGGAGACAGAATAAGAAAGCAAAGAAACTTTTCATTACCACAGACAGTTAAGGATTGCGTTTGTGAATACAGCCTCTCCAGACTCCTACGGGCACATGGGGTGCCACATGGAGTGCCTCCAGTCACAAACCTGATGATCTGTGACACTGGCTGGGCAGACATTATTGGGATTGGGCTTTCTTAGCACTCTCCAGGCAACAGAGGTTATGATGACAAAAGCCTTTATGGACTGGGGCCTTTTAAGATAAACTCCCCTGAGAGATGGAACAGCCTGACAAAGAGAATGTTGCTTGGTACTTTGTGTCTTGGGTTATGACCCTTTTTGACTAGCTGTCAGGTGCGACCTGACAATTGCACCCCTATGGGTGGCAGAAACAAGAAAAAGACGTTCTTCCTCACTGGGTCAGAAAGCCAAGCTCCCAAGACACAAAACAATATAAAAGGAGAACCTCTCATCCAGTTTTTGTGTTGGGCACCCACAGGAAAGTTTGTCTAAGGAGAAGCTGCTCTGATGAGAACTGTGAACTCACCAGTTCAAGGCTGATTTGAACAGCAGGTTTACTGGACCTAAGCCCATGTGCTTTAGCTTTTCTCTTTATAACAAAATGACACAAAAGATGAATACAAAGAAAAATAAAGACCATCTATGAGAGGGAAAGGATCATAAAACAGAAATACTCACACTAAAAATAAAAACACCAAAGTCGCTATACAAGAACTCATTTACATACACTTTTTTTCCTGCTAATCTACATTTGGAAAGGAAAAAGAGAAAAAGAGAGACTCCCGCCACTTGCTCAACTAGACTCCACAGGCAGAAAGCCAGGAGACTGACTTGACAATAATTCTTACCTTTTGTCAGCTTCGTCAGGTCTCAGGGTCTCACAGCCTTCAGAGTGAGCAGAGAGATTTGTTTGCCTGGCTTCTCACCGAAACTGCAGAGGGGAGGGAAACTTTTCTTCCACTTTCTGAAGTTTTGATAATTTCAGTCTTTGAAACAAACTGACAGCAGACAGATTAATAGGAGAAAAGACTTACAAATTTATTATGTGCACATATGCATGGGATCCACACAAAATATGAGACTCAAAGAAAGGCCAGATGGTTGAAGCTTAAATAGCATTTTGAGCTGCAGGAAGAAATAGGGGCTTGGGGCTTCTCAAGGGGAGTTGGCAACATAAGCAATGGGAGGGTGAGGGGAGGAAATGCATGATGAACAAAAGTTACCTTGTAATGTAAATATAATTTCTGAGGTATCAGTTGTCAGAAGAATAGACAATGTGGACCTTCAGTATCCTTTCCTATGAGTTAATATTTCCAGTTTGATGAGACGATAGGGATGGGGGCTCATGACAATTGCATTCCTTCTAGAGGAACATCACATAAGGGAACTTAAGTCACATAAGGGAACTTCAGAAAAAGTCCGTTCCTGCATTTGCTGCTCTCAAGGTGCTCTTGGTTTGAAGTGCAAAGTGGCATATTTTGGGCTATCATTTCCTGAGCTCCAACACCTGAAACGAAATATGTAAAATAAATCAAAATGCATATTTTAAAGTAAACTGATGCAATGGGAGAAAAGAGAATCAATTTGATTTCAGATTTTTTCTTTAAGTGGCTCAGAAGCCTTAACATTGGACACATGGAAAAGAAATTATGATTCTATGTTGTCATGTAGCAAACACTATATCATTAATCTTAATCATGTGACCTCTGTTTAGTGCCTTTTGGCTTTGTGCTTTCCTTTTTTTTTTTTTTTAAACAAAGCCTTTAATACTAATTATAATGACCAAACAGAATGTAAAGTATTGTAACATGAAAAATGCATTATGTTAAAGCTGAATTTTTCTGAAATGAGACCCTAGGATAAAGATTTCAGTGCAGGTATTTTACTAGAGCTAATTCCAGGAAAAACCAAGAGAGGAATGAGGAAAGGAGACAGGGACAGGAAGAAAGACAATAAAAGGATTATTATTAAGCACATTATCTCTGTGGATGTCTGAGCCTCATTCCTACTGGAAAACTGAGATTAATCCAGCCTCAGAGTTGCTTTCCACAGAGGGGTAAGGATACTGGGGTATGTGTCTTCCAAATCTCACCTGCCACATGCTAAAGCTTAATACTTACAGCCTGCCCTGTGGGAGGCTGGAGAGGAAGCCCTCATGCAAAGTCAGAGGTGTTTTCAGATGCAAGAAACAATGTATGGGAATGATAATGCTAAGGATATATTAGATGAGTGCCAACAGTTTCTGCTAATGTCCACATCTTGCATTGTTCAGATCTACTCACATATTATATTACATATTCAGATCTACTCACATATCTACTCACAAGGTTATATTACTAAGAGCTATCACTTCATCTTTAGGCTAGTGGACAGTCAAAATTTCTAGGGGAAAAAAAAGAAAAATGACTTACAAGTTAGGAAACTTCATGGGACAAGCTACTGTTTTAGATATTTATTCTGTTTTTGGCTAGTGGACAGTCAAAATTTCTAGCGGAAAAAAAAAGAAAAATGACTTATAAGTTAGGAAACTTCATGGGACAAGCTACTGTTTTAGATATTTATTCTCTATTTTTTGCACTCATTCTAGATTTCTCTCACCATTGAACATCATTCTGTTATTCTAGATTGCATGTTTGGTGGGTATCCCAGACCTTTATCACGAAGTATCTGAGCCCCTGGTCACTGTGCCCTTGTCAAACCTTGTTTACTGCAATTTCTCATTTAAGATTATCATTGAGAATGAAAGCAGCAAGAGGCAACCTACTAGGTCTCCTGAGCCCTGAAATACTTCTCACTGCCCAAATATGTTACAGCAGCATGGTGCCTATGCAATAATCAGGTCAACTACTCCTGGCAGCATAGTCATTCCTTTATTTGCCTGTTGGTCTGCTGGCATAAGTAGCCTAAAATCATCAGGCAGCAGATTCAGCTTGTATTTAGTTGAATATTCACTATGCTCCCAGTTGTACCACCATCCTTCCCCTTACCTCATAAAGGAACCAAAAATTTTAGTCTAATAGAGACTAAATTGTAAGGACAAGAATAAAGAGGAGTAATGTTGAGTTGGAGACATTCTATTATACTTCCACCAATTGTTTCATAGACCCATGTACTTTAGCTATTTGCATCACAGTAGCATAAAATGACCATTAATTTAAAGTATACACTGCATTTTGAAGAACAATGCTCAATACTGAAGGATGTCCTTTCCAGGTGACACCTTATGTGTACTTTGAGAGGCTTTTCCAACACTCTATAAGGCCAACAGTTTCTGACCTTTGGAACTCATGATCATGTGCCCCTTGTTATACTGCCTTAATCCAATAGTGGGTTCTTAATTCTAGGTGATATTATATGAGGATCCTTTAACAATAAATCAGATACTCTTTGAACCTTCAGACAATGCTATTAGCTGAGGCACTATAGGCAGGGAAGGCATATCAATCTCAGTAAGGAAGAACTGTTATCAATATAATTAACTAGCCACCAAATTACTGGTTGGATTCCTCAAAAGATGATACCGTATTAGCAGTTTAGTGATACCTCTGTGGCTGTGTGATACTTCTGTAGTCAGACATTCAGCAGTAGATAATCCTTAGCAAAAGGGAACTCATGCTATTGGTCTTTTCGACAGCCAAAATCCCTGCCAACATGGCTTCTCTATTCATGGGCCACTCATGTCTGTACTAGGTTAGAAGAACAGAGGCTGGTTAGTGTATATGAAATGAGTAACTCTGTCCACCTGATTTTAGTAACTTCTTTGAAATTGACACATCTAGTGAGAACTGTCCTAAAGCAAAAAATAATAATAATAATAATCAACAAGCTTTTGTATCACTCCCATATGTGTCCATTTGCCTGCCTCTTACCTATATCTTCTTGTTTTCAATTGACACTTGCATTTTCCAGATTCCTTAACAAGCTACTCAGTTCTTCCCAGTATTTTGAGTATCTCAAACCACTTCTTTCTTAACATAAAATTAATGTGAAGTATACTGAGTAAACCTCTGCCCAGTAGAAAACTTTTTATTCACTGCCAAATTTTAGTGCTACCCCAAGTGATAGCGGTGTGACAGAAGTACTTTCTTTGTTTGAACAAACATTTAAACATTCCAACCATGATCCAGGCCTAGGTGTTTTGCAATTCCATCAGCTATTCTCAAGGAATCCTGAAAGACAATGTGCCTGTGAGCTTAGGAAGAGTTCGTTGGTACAAACAACAAAAAAGAGTCTCTGGTGAAGGAACCAGTGTGAGGTTTATACATCTAAAAACTTTACCCAAACTGAATATTCCCTCAGATACCAGAAAAATTACTACACTGCATGTATGTGAAATGGATGTGAATTAGGACTTCATTTATCACTTGGCCTCTGTATGCCTCCCTTGACAAGGGTGACCATGTTGATTTTATGGTGCTCTGGTGTTAATATCAGCACAGAATCTGCATCTAAGTGCTCTCTCAGGAGATCTATGTATTTCTCCTTTTCCCAATGTATGCTATCTTATTAGAGAAAAGGAATGGTGGTGGGGGGTTGCTATTGCTTTTTATGTATATTCCTTCTTATGAGTTCTTCCTCTCCTTCAATCAATAATTCTGAGTCTGAAAACTGGCTAAGGTCTCGAAACAAGGATTGTGATTTTCCATTATAGAGGCTGACATCAATCTTCTCACTTGTTCTTGACCTTCTTTGATTATACAGGTCAGGGTCCTAACTTCTCCTGTAAAGGTCTAGACAGTAAATATTTCATAGTTTTGTAGGCCATACAGTTTCTGTTTTATCTACTTAACTTTGCCAGCATAGCAAAAAACAGCCATAAACAGTAGGTAAATAAATGGACATGGTCATGTTTCACAGACAAAAGACTAGATTTGACCAACAGGCTGTAGTCGGCTGACCCTGATACAGATCAAATAATGCTGGTTGCTGGCTACCTGTCTATCTCATCCCTAGCTCTATGACCTATTACATATAATGGATCTGCAGTGTAGGTCCTCTGCATGTCATCCAGACCTTGCTACCCATCATTATAAGTAGATATGCTTTGTTACTGATGGTTAGATGTTGTCACCTGATATCGAATATGCCATGATTTTATTACCCATATTGACCCCAAAGGCACAAGTTGCATATAAAAATCTTCTATCATCAACGCAGAATCATAGACACAGTCACAACTATACTTGTCATCAGTGTTGGCACCTTTGTCAATGGTGAATTCCTTATCATTTTAGTAAAAAGAGTGCCCTCTAGACCTCTCCAGGAAACATACTTAGATGATGTATTTTTCAGATTTATATAATGCATTCATTTTAACATGCTTGATTCTCTGAGGTTTTCACCCCTTCTGTCACACTCTGCTAAAGCAAGTTTATTTACTTTAGGCTACCATTCCAAGCTTTAAACAGTTAACCCAATAATATGATAGAAGCAGCTCATGATCACATTTCCAGAATTTTAATCCTGAGTTATGAGAGACTACTACCCCATCTCCATTCATACGGTTTGGCTGTGTCCCCACTCAAATGTCATCTCGAATTATAGCTCTCATAAGCCCATGTGTCGTGTGAGGGACCCAGTAGGAGGTGATTGAATCATAGGGGTGGGTTTTTTCCCAGATATTCTTGTGATAGTGAATAAGTCTCACAAAATCTGATGGTTTTATAAAGGGCAATTCCCCTGCACACACTCTCTTGCCTGCCACCTCTTGTCTGCCACCATGTAAGACATGCCTTTGCTCCTCCTTTGCCTTCTGTCATGATTGTAAGGCCTCCCCAGCCATGTGGAATTGTGAATCCATTAAATCTCATGTTCTTTTTAAACCACCCAGTCTCAGGTATTTCTTCATAGCAGTATGAAAATAGACTAATATAGTAAATTGGTACCAAGAATGGGGCACTGCTATTAAGATACCTGAAAATTTGGAATTAACTTTGGAACTGGATAACACACAGTTTGGAACACTTTGGAGGTCTCAGAAGAAGACAAGAAGATGCAGCAAAGTTTGGAGCTTCCTAGAGACCTGTTGAATGGTCTTCACCAAAACGTTCAGACTGCGGTGGTCTCAGATGGAGGTAAGAAACTTATTGGGAACTAGAGTAAAAATGATTCTTGCTATGCTTCAGCAAAGAGACTGGTGGCATTTTGCCCCTGCCCTAGAAATCTGTGAACTTTTATCTGTAGAGAGATGATTGAGGGTATCTGGTGGAAAAAATTTCTAAGCAGCAAAGGTTTCAAGATGTGACTTGAGTGCTCTTAAAAGCATTCAATTTTATTCATTCACAAAAATATAATTTGTAATTGGAACTTATGTTTAAAAGGGAAACACACTATAAAAGTTTGGAAGCTTTGTAGCCTGATGATGTGATAGAAAAGAAAAGAAAACACTTTCTGAGAAGAAATTCAAGTTGGCTGCAGAAATTTGCATAAGTAATAAGAAGCCAAATGTTAACTGCCATGATAATGGGGAAAATGTCTCCAGGATATCATCATAGCCCTTGCATCACAAGCTAGGAGTCCTAGGAGTGAAAAATGGTTTTGTGGGCCAGGCCCAGGGCCTTGCTGCTTTGTGCAGTCTCAGGACTTGGTGCCCTGCATTCCAGCCATGGCTAAAAGGGGCCAACATCCATCTCAAGTCATTGTTTCATAGGATGCAAGCCCCAAACCTTGGTAGATTACATATGGTGTTATGCTTACGGGTACATAGATATCAAGAATTGAGGTCTGGGAACCTTACATCTAGATTTCGGAGGATATATGGAAACACCTGGGTGTCCAGGCAGAGATGTGCTCATCGAAAACACATACTCTGGAATGTATGTGGAATACTCATCGAGAACCTCTGCTAGGGCAGTACAGAAGGGAAATGTGGGGTCAGAGCTCCCACACAGAGTCCCCACTGGGGCACTGCCTGGTGGAACTGTGAGAAGAGGACCACCATCCTCCAGACCACAGAATGATAGATCCACTGAAAGCTTGCACTGTGCATTTGGAAAAGGCACAGACACTTAATGCCAGTCCATGAAAGCATCCAGGAGGGGTGCTGTACCCTGCGAAGCCACAGGGGCAGAACTGCCCAAAACCATGGGAACCCACTTCTTGCATCAGTGTGACCTGGATGTGAGACAGAGTCAAAGGAGATCATTTTGGAGCCTTAAGATTGATTGCCTCACTGGATTTTGGACTTGCATGGGGCCTTTAGCCCCTTCATTTTTGGCCAGTTTCTCCAATCTGGAATGGGTGTATTTACCCAATGCCTGTATCCCCATTGTATCTAAGAACTTACCAACTTGTTTTTGATTTTATAGCTCATAGGTGGAAGACACTTGTCTTATCTCAGATGAGACTTTGGACTGTGGACTTTTGAGTTAATGCTAAAATGAGTTAAGATTTTGAGGGGCTGTTGAGAAGGCATGATTGGTTTTGAAATGTGAGGACATGAGGTTTGTCAGGGATCGGGGTGGCATGATATGGTTTAGCTGTGTCTTCACCCAAATCTCATCTTGAATTGTCACTCTCATAATCCCCACATGTCATGGTAAGGTACTGAATCATAGGGTTAGGTTTTGCCTGTGCTGTTCTCATGCTACTGAGTAAGTCTCATGAGATCTGATAGTTTTATAAAGGACAGTTCCCCTGCTCAGACTCTCTTGCCTGTCACCATGTAAGATGTGTCTTTGTTCCTCCTTAGCTTCCACCATGACTGTGAGGCTTCCCCAGCCATGTGGAACTGTGACTCCATTAAATCTCTTTTTCTTATAAATTATCAAGTCTCAGGTATATCTTCATAGCAGTTTTGAAAATGGACTAATACATTCTTAGTGTTCGCTATCTAGCCTTATATTCCATTACCCCATCCCCTACTTCTGGTACAGCATTTCAAGATTAATTATGAGGCATATTATCCCAATTTCTGGTAGTATATTTCTGCCAGTTCCTACTGCTCTTCTGGAAAATTATCCTTTTCCTTTTGTTCCAGTACAGTATTTCATTACTTGGGCCATGCTGAAACAACTCTACTTATTTGTCTAAAGGCAATGGGGTGAGGCAGTGGAAGATCTTGAGGAAGGTAAGCATGCAAACAAGGAGAGGTTGGTGTTTGGAGGAAGGGAGGCAGGATGGTGCACTTCCGGGTTCTTCTTCACCACCAACTCTTCCCGTGTGTGCGAGAATGCAGCTGACACTCGGGAAGGTGCAGATTAATCAGGCATGCACCAGGTGATGTCAATCCGAGGAGACCAAGATTTACCTGGTGGCACCTGCGGAGCGCCCCCCCTCCCCCGACATGCCCGTGCCCCGCCTATTGCCCTTCCACTCCTAGAAAACTCGCTCCCAGCAGATGCGCCGGGGGCGGCCTTCTCACAGCCTCACTCCTGTCGGGATGTTGGGACTGTGGGAACTCCGTCCGAGAGCCCCACAGAGAGGGGACTCTGCCGGCCTTCTTTGCCAGAGGCCGACAGACTTCTTCCCCACACCTTAAGTGACCAAAATAAACTTGCAGTTTTGCTCCTACACTTGCCTACTCGCTGGTTCTTTTGTGCCCGCTGGGCTGGTCTTAGAAAAAACAAATCAGTTGGTGCCAAAACCCCGGAGGAGACCCCTCCTCAGGCCTCTAGGGGTTGAGGAACCTCCTCCTGCTCCCGCGCCGCAGATGGACCAGGACCTGAGACCTGCTTCCCTCACTCTCATGGCCTCTCTGGGGTAAGTGCCCTTGTCTCCTCTTTACCTCCCTCGGCCAAAATCCTGTGCAGGTCTGAGGTCCATTTTGAGCCACCAAGTGGCTCGGGAGACCCGTTCAGGATGGAGACGTCCGCCTGAAGGTAATCTCCACTTTGGCTCCATGAGCCTCCAGTCTGTCTCTGCTGGTTCCAAAGGAC
>NC_045443.1:69883712-70067316 GCF_002776525.5 Piliocolobus tephrosceles | reverse complement strand
TCTGCTGGTTCCAAAGGACGCTTTGAAGCCAGGCAGAGATCCACTTCCATTTCCATTGTGTCCATTGTGTAAGTAAAGAGGAAACAAATGGGAAACCCCCAGTCCAAATTTCTAAACAGCACCCCCTTAGGGTGCCTCCTAGCCAATTTAAAACCCTTACAGCTCGAACAAGACCTTAGGAGGAAGCGGTTAATTTTCCTTTCCACTGTGGTGTGATCGACCTCAGCAATTTCTGCCAGCAGCTAGGCAAGTGGTCCGAAATTAATTACGTACAAGGCTTTTGGGCCTTAAGCTTTCCTCCCTATACTCCTCCTTCTCTCCACCCCCTCCCTTCCTGCCCAGACTCCTCCTCCACCCCCCATCCAGACTCCTCCTTCCTCCTCCTTATCTACTAGTAATCCACTCGGTCCCATGCCTCCTTCGGGGCACCCAACTGGCTGTCTTGAGTCCCCTATCTCTGCCCACACCCTCCTACAGTGTTAGCACCTTTGCGAGAGGTGGCTGGGGCGGAGGGGGTAGTCAGAGTACATGTCCCTTTTTCATTGGCCGATCTTTCCAAAATTGAGAAGCGTTTAGGTGATTTCTCAGCTAATCCTACCATATACATAAAGGAATTTAGACACCTTTGTCAGGCCTATGACTTAACTTGGCATGACCTCCAGGTTATCCTAGCCTCTACCCTGAACTGACTGAGGTTCTAACCCAATATACCCGGTTAGATCCGGCCTCCCCCACAGGGGCCACCATTTTGGCATCTTATTTCATTTCTCAATCAGCTCCTGACATTCGTAACAAAAAAAACTTCAAAAGGTAGAGGATGGTCCTCAGACACCAATACAAGACCTAGTTAAATTAGCCTTTAAGGTCTATAACTCCAGAGAGGAGATGGCAAGTTCACCTTGAACAGAAGGTTCAGCTCCTAGCAGCGGCTTTACAGCCCAGTCGTAACCCCAGGCCAGAGAGCACACACCCCACAGACTTTAAGGCTGCAAAAGGAGCCTGCTATAAGTGTGGCAAGGCAGGACACTATGCCAACAGGTGTCTGCAGGGTCCCTGAGCCCCAACGCAGCCTTGCTATAAGTGCAAGGCATCAGGACATTAGGCCAGTGAATGTCCTAACCTTCATCCACCAGCAACCCCCTGCCCTGCTTGCCAGCAGGGAGGACACTGGAAGTCTGATTGCCCCACCCTGAGAACAGGTGCTGCGTCTCCACGTGACCCCCTTTCCCAGGATCCTGGGAGCTCCTTCCAGCTCCTACATCTAGACGACGACAACTGAAGGTGCCGAGACTCGGGGACCCCCATCACCCTTGCGGAGCCGCGGGTAACTCTCCTGGTAGTGGGTAAGACAATTCTTTAATCAACAGCGAGGCTACCTATTCTGTTTTGCCGTCCTTCTCTGGACCTAGCCTTCCATCCAATATCTCTGTAGTAGGAGTAAGGGAAAAGCCATCCACTTCATGAAAAACTCCACTCCTTAATTGTTGCCTGGCCAACAACTACTTTGCGCAGTTGTTCCTCATTCCCAGCTAAAAAGGGCCCCTACCGAAAGCAATCAGTGGAAATCAGTTTGGCTTTCCCCCACTCACCTCAAACTTACTAAATTTTCTTAACTATCTCATACTCCCCAACCTTGCCAGGACCATCCTTCTGGGTTTTGCCCATATTCCAACAAATGCTTCCATTCCTCATTCCTATACTAATACTGTGCCTTATTTTATTCTTCATCCATACGTCCAAATACCAACCATGGGCCCCGACCTTAACGACGCCCCTTAACAGCAGGAAGTAGCCAGACAGACCACTGCGCCCCTTTATCACTATTATCAATAAAAGGTTGGACTGTTTGGACGAAGGGAGGCAGGATGGTGCACTTCCGGGTTCTTCTTCACCACCAACTCTTCCCGTGTGTGCGAGAATGCAGCTGACACCCGGGAAGGTGCAGATTAATCAGGCATGCACCAGGTGATGTCAATCCGAGGAGAACAAGATTTACCTGGTGGCACCTGCGGAGCGCCCCCCCTCCCCCGACATGCCCGTGCCCCGCCTATTGCCCTTCCACTCCTAGAAAAGTCGCTCCCAGCAGATGCGCCGGGGGCGGGCTTTCTCAGCCCCCACTCTTGTTGGGACTGTATTAGAAACTCCAACCCTCCCCCCCCCACCAGCTCCGGTCCCTGAAGCTAGATGACCAAAGAATAAATTTGCAGTTTTGCTTTTAGCCTTGCCTACTCGCTGGTTCTTTTGTGCCCACTCTGGTGGTCTTAGAAAAACAAATCAGTTGGATTCTCTCTTCTTGAAAGGAGTGGTGGTGAGATGGGGGGACTTTTGCTGATGTAGACTATCTGGGATAATATGGGGATTCAAGCTTTTCAAGTCCATTCACCCACATATCTTCATCTAGCTCTAAGGGTCCCACTTCTTCCCTCTCAGAGTACTGACATTGATGTAAAAGGACTGTAAATTTAAATCTTCATAAGAGCACAACAATTAAAATCAGGAATTTCTGATTTTCAGCAGATCCTGTTCCCTTCGGTGCAAGATTTGTGATTCTCTTTATTATTGCCATGGAGACTTTCCAGCTTTTGCACAATCCTTTGGTAATTAGTAGCTGACCTAAGCCTCTCGTATTCTTCCTTCAGGATATCTGGGGCAGTTAACAATAGTCAATCAACTCCAAGATGTAAATAATAATCATTTCCACCATGTCTCTCAAGGGCTAGAGCTATAGCGTAAGCCAATGCATCCCCTTTCACCTGTATTTTATTACAAGTCATCACAGGTAAGAGCCTTAGCAATAGTGATGCTGTGCATGCCAGGGTATACATCTGTCAGTTACTAAGTCATGGACCAGTTCCCAGGAGTTTCTTTATCTCAGACCACTTCGTCCTTCCCTAAAGTTTATGACAAGATATACTGAATGAAGTTTTGCCCATTAGGGAAGACATTTCCTCACTGCTATCTTTCTACCTCTGAGTAGCAAATCTGGTAGTTTTCCTTTTTCTGCTTGCACCAACATATCAAGCAAACCACCCTTGATCCAGGCCCAGGTGTTTAGCTCCTGTATTAGCCGGTTCTAAGGGTTACCTCAAGAGGCCATTTGCAAGAGCTCAGAAACAATTTTTGATGGAGTTCTTATCACCAACTGACTGGAAAACTCTCTAATTCCAGATATTTTTTTAATCAAGGGATAGATTAGGATCAGAACTTTTCATACTACCTTGAGTTCCTCAACTAGCATATCTCAAAATAAGGCCAGGCACGGTGGCTCATGCCTGTAATCCCAGCACTTCGGGAAGCTGAGGTGGGCAGATCACCTGAGGTTGGGAGTTCGAGACCAGTCTGATCCACATGGAGAAACCCCATCTCTACTAAAAACACAAAACTATTTGGGCATAGTGACACATGCCTGTAATTCCCAGCTACTCGGGAGGCTGAGGCAGAAGAATTGCTTGAACCTAGGAGGCAGAGGTTGCGGTGAGCTGAGATCGTGCCATTGCACTCGAGGCTGGACAACAAGAGTGAAACTGTCTCAAAAAAAGAAAAAAAATTGAGGATAAGCAGCTAATTTGAGAGTTTTGAGAGATGTTCCAAAAAGTGTTGTCAGGGGAAGAAGAAAATAATACAAATAAGGGAAAGAAGACTGTATTATCAATCAAGTTAAATATGTGGGCAACTAGAATGCAATCTTGCTGGAGAACTCTAGTAGACAATGTAAAATGTGCCACAAAATTATGTTTCCCAAGGAAATCGTCAGGAAAGCTGGAGTATTTCTCTTCAAACTCCAGTCAATCGGTGGCCAAGGACTGCTCCTGGGGTGTAACTTCCTATTACTTTCAGAGGTGAGAGGAGGGAAAGCCTTGAGACTGAAAGTGGCAGTCATTTGCAGCAGGGCCCTGTGGTATGCACTGGCACAGAGAGTGCTAAGAGGATCTGAGCAGGACATGAATGTGCTGCATATGATACATCTGATGGAAAGTAAAAAGACATTTAAAAACAAATTTTTATTTCTTAGACTTAAAACATATCATAACAAAGACCCTCCCAAAATGCTACGGCTCAAAAAAGATAGAAGCTTATTTTCCTCTCATGGGATGCTCAGCATTCCTGGTCAATAACTGGTCCATGCCATCTTTCAGAGTCCAAGACTATGGAAGTTTTACAATATTCAACATATGGCTTCCAAGCCACACTAATGATCATCTTTTCAACCAGAGGAAGGGGAAAAGAATAGAATGTGTGTTAGGGTTCTCTATATAATAGGATATATACATACATATATATATATATAAAAAAACACATATATGTGTCTATATATGTATATGTATATATATGTGTCTATATATGTATGTGTATATATATGAGTGTATATATATGTGTATGTGTGTGTGTGTGTGTATATATATATGGGAGTTTATTAAGGAGTATTAACTCACATGATTACAAGGTCCCAAAATAGGCTGTCTGCAAGCTGAGAAGCAAGGAAACTCAGTTTGGGTCCTAAAGCCGAAGAACTTGGAGTCCAATATTCAAGGGCACGAAGCACCCAGCTCAGGAGAAAGATGTAGGGTTGGAGGCTAAGCCAGTCTAGTCTTCACGTTCTTCTGTCTGCATTTTACTTTGGCCATACTGGCAGTTGATTGTGCTCACCCAGATTAAGGGTGGGTCTGCCTTTCGCAGCCCACTGACTCAAATGATGGCAACACCATCACAGACACACTCAGAATCAATACTTTGCATCCTTCAATCCAATCAAGTTGACACTCTGTATTAACCATCACAGAAGGTAATAATATTATTTTAACCAAATGTATAGAAGCTAAGAGATATCATTCCCACACCGTGTTATGTTAGCAAGAATTCTGTCACACGATTACATTTAGCAACAAGTCTTTCTGAGAACCATAGTACTTAGTTGGGCAGCCACATTTTAACTAAAACTGTTTTAATGTGGAAGTAAAGGAGGATGCATTTTGGTGTAGTCTCTGCCTCAGAAGGTAAGATAACTATAGAGGATCCTAGGCCCTAACTGAAGATCATGGAACAAGAAATAGTAATAAATCTATTATTCAAAATTATAAAGATAATCAACACAGGTATCAAAAATTAGAAAGAGAGGGAGGGAATTAATATCAGCAAGACAAATAATCATGTTTCATAAAAGAGACTCAAAAGTAATTGTTTAAAGGTTATTTTAGAGGTGATTATATAGTAGCTTAAATTAATCGCCAAATGATTTTAAAACAAAAAATAATTTATAAAATAGTTGCATCTAGGTATAGGTGGCAGGATAGGTAAAACTTAATCCTTACCATTGCTTTGAAAATAATTAAGATATATTTTGAAAATATAAAAAATGAAGTAGATCTCAATTTCCTGGTTTAAACTGATTTCTAAAATATATTATCATCAGATAAAAGTGAAGTATATAAATGTATTTCAGTACTATTCCATTAGTGTGAATAAAAATGATGTACACACATACACACATAAATGTGCTTGTTTATCTTTACAATTATTTTTAGAAAGATACATGAAAGATTGTAATCAGGGAGCTATTGTTATCATCAATGATTGAAATTGCTGGTCAACAGTTTGGATTAGAAAAAGGAAGATTCAATTCTTCAGATTTTTTACTACTACTTTAACGCATTACTTTCATTTAAATAAATTTTAAAAATCCATTTACAGTGAAATTATTTAAGTTCATTGGATAAAAATGTCAAAGCTCTTAACAATATGTTCTAATTGTGCAACCTGAGCATTGAGCTCTTTTAAAATTCCTGTCTTCACTGCAGCCGTCTGTCTCCCATCAGTTGCTAAAATTATTGAGTTATAACAAGACAGAGTTTCATTAATATGGACAAAGAAGAGCACTCTTTTTTCCCACATTCCCCATCAGTGCTATCTGACTGACTTCCATTCACTCAGAACAAGACAGTTCTAAGTTAGCATGCATTCATTCATCCATTTATCAATTCATTCATCTACTTAAAATTTCAAGTCAGAAGCAGCAACAAAATCGTTAGAAGCAGCTGATGAAAACATCATGGTGGGTGATGGATGGTGAAAAGGGAATTTCTGAAGACAGCTATGTTTGGGAATAGGTATTTGCATTATTTAATGAGACTTTAACAGCTAAGGCCAGAGTTGGAAGGGATAGTCTTAGTTTTTGTTTCCACAATTTTTAGATTATTTTAAATTTTAGATTGTTTTTTATTGTAAATTCTATAGAAATAACAGAACTTTAGAAGAAAATATTGAGAGGAAAAATGTTTATTTATAATGATGATCTTCCTATAGTACTTTAATGAATGAGATTACTGAAGTGTGGTAGATGTCCCAATACATCTCCTTACCTGCTCCCTTTGTACAGCCAAAGAGTGATCAATAACAGTCACTGTTAGTATAACATACGTTCATGAGTTTTTTTTTTTAACATAAGGTAAAGTTTCCATTTCCACATAATGAAACATTTTGTGATGTAATTCTTTTCACTTCTCAGCTGGTTCAATGTATTTTGTCTCCAAAGGCAATCAAATTTGCCCTGTAGTTTATGCAGTGAGGTCCTATGGCCATTTAGAACATCACATTGACTCTACCTTTGTCTGATGCTTCTGATCACATGGATACATTTGAAGTTGTTCTTGGAGGTATTTACATAAATTATTTAAAAGCTTTGGTGCTGTTTTAATTTCCTCTCTTCCCCTAGGATGCTGGGGTAGGCTTGCTCTGAGTGGGGTTTTGGATTCTGCTGGGCCAAGCCCAGAGCTGGGAATCTCGTTCCCAGATATCAGGGTCATGGAGACCAAAGAAGCAAACAAAGCCACAAAAATAGCAAAAATGTCCAAAATCAAAATGGTAGAAGGTAACTCAGAGGGTCATTCAATGTGAGGTTATCAGAGGCAGACTTCAGAGTAGAGGTCTAGAGAAACAGGAGTCTGGAATTTGGAAGTGGGTACAAAAAAATAAATAAATAAATTGAAACAAAAAGCTACAGGAGGTCTTAGGAATTGCCCAAAATGATGTTACACTGATATCCTTGACAATGACCAACAGGCAGGTGGCTATGTGTAGCTGTTCAGCTTGTTCAGTGTATAAAACAGATTGGAGACGCCAGTGGGGGCATCTCCACTGGTCTAGTCTGCCCAAGGGAAGCTTGTTTGTTTGTTTGTTTGTTTGTTTTTAATTCACCCAAAGGGTTCATACAGGATAATGTAGCCTTGAGCTCAGTTTAAATAGCCAAGCTTCCACCTTGCTGCATTATACCTTTTAATCACATTCCTTTCTCTAAACTACAACAGCCTGTCCTCAGTCAAGCAATAAGCACATAACAAAATCATTGCAAAATAAACAAAAACAATAATAACAAAAGAATTAAAGCCAAAGTTAGAAAACAAATTTGCAGAACAAATTAAGAGTTTCTATATGACTTAGAATTCCTGGTAGCTACTTTCCCATACAATTATACATATATGTGTGTGTATATATATGTGTGAGTGTATATATATGTGTGTGTGTATATATACATACATATATATATATAATCAAGTGGGTAATGCTCAGAGTAAGACTCCCTCTTACTCTCTCAATAGAACACTACACTTCTTATTATTCTTTGTTTTTAATTATGGGATTTCATTATTTGCTTTCTTTTACAAAAATGCATTGAGTTCTTACTTTACATATTCCAGGAACTATTCCAGGAAATGCAACGGTCTTTGCTTTTATGGAGCTTACAATTCAGTGAGAGAAAAACAGCGATCCTACCAAGATAAGCTTTCTAGTCTAAAGAAATAGAAAGAATGCCTTGGTAGCATGAAACAATGGGAATTGGATGGGGGAAGTAACTGATGCAGACCTCTCAGCCTCTTGGCGGCAACAGATGATGTTCTATGAATATACATCAACATGTTTCACTCCATGAGATTATTGCATGGCTTTTGAATTATAAACACCTTAATAAAATAACAAATGCCCTGTACCAATTAATCAAGTGTTCTGGTGTTCTAAATGTTCAACTGACAGTCATAAATCTTGTTACAGACACTGGGGTGGGATCACTTTCTTATAAAGATTAAAAAGGGTTACATACAAGGGGGGAGAGAGAGTACATCTGAGGTGAAAGGATGGATGAGAACCAATTCTGCTTCATCCCAGCTTTCCAGTGCCTTGTAATAAAGTAACCCACTCTTTTCCCAACATTGCTAGAATTCAAAGCACTTAAATTTGAATGCCACCGTACTACTTGTTATTGAACTTTCCTGCAAGTTTCATCACTTGGGAAAAATAATGCTTGTCAATGTTGAAGGATTAAATGAGAAAATAGAAAAAAATGCATAGCATTAAATAGATTGTGTGGTTTTTAAACAATTAGTAATCTCCTTGTTGAGGAGTATTTATTTTGACATAACTCAAGAAAAAAACTGGCCACAGTCTTGATTAACATAGAGAGAAAAAACTTGAGTTTCAATATCTATTGTCTGAGACTTGCAGCCAGCCACAGGGCCCGAGCTCTCCCTTTTCCCACTTCCCTTTGGGACCAGCAGAAATTAATTAATTCCATTAATATGCAACTGAAGTCTGAGATGCCACAATGTAACACAAAAGAAGGAGTGGGAACTGTGACTTCTATTGCTACTGTAACAAATTACCAAAAACTTGAACATTCAGATGCCAATTTATTATTTCAAATTTTCTGTGAGGCAGAAGTTCAGGCACAGCTGAACTGTGTGTGACTCAGCTGTTTAAGAGTTCCACAAGGAGGAAATCAGGATTGCATTCCTTTCTGGAGGCTCTGGAGAACTGTCAGCTTTCTCATTCAGGTGAGTGGGCAGAATACAGTTCCTTATGGTTATAGAGATGAGGTATATGTTTCTTTGCGGACTTTCAGTTGTGAGCCTCTCTTGGTTACCAAAGACCACCTGCATTCTGCTCTTTGCCCCCTCATCTTTGCACCAGCAACAGGGCATCGATTTCTTCACTCTGAATCTCTCTGCCTTTCCCTTCTGCTTGATTCAATGGAGGTAATTCTCTACTTTTAAGCTCGTGTGATTAGATCAAATCCAGACGGAAAATTCAGGATATATGTATATATTTTTAATTTTAAGGTCTCTAACTTTGATTCATCTGCCAACTAACATCATATATTCACAGTTACTGAGAGATTCGCGTGCAAACATCTTCTGAGGCTATTATTCTGCTTATCTCAGCTTGGTTTCACTCTGGTTTCACCTGTGCGAAAAGGGGAGGAGGAGACACAAGGTAGAAATGGGATGACAAACAGGATGGTTGAATGAAAATAAAGAACCCGCATCTGTTTGAAGATTTTGTTTGGCTAGCGGGGTGTTTGCTGTTTGTATTGTTTCTAAAGTGAATTTGAATGCCTTTTGGGATGGCATGTATATGCGTACTGGTTCCACATTTCCCACCATTCCTTATTATGTTACTCTGCCCTGCTTCACACAATTTTCTTACACGCCTGGTCTCTGAGAGCCTCTATGTTTGCAAAGATTGCCTTCAAGTGAGTTCCATGGAAGACAAGGAGGATAGAACAATTAGGGCATATGAGGGTCAGTGTTCATTTGGTCAGGGAAAGACAGAAGAGTCATGATTCTTGCCATTTCACCCCATGGGGATTTGAAGAGCACTAAAAGATCGATCTTTGTAGAGTACAATGCTCCACAACCAGAAAATGACTCCCAATCCAGAGTTATTCTATCATCAATTTTTCTGATACTTTTCATCTAGAAAGAAAATAGGAACATATCCTAGAGGACAGAAAGAAAATGTCTCCCAAGCTTAGCTACACTAGTATATAGTAGGGACTTAGTAAATGTTTATTACTTCTACTGACTTGTCTGTCTCTCTTCACGAGCTCATTTTTTAACTGTTCCCTAAAATGCCTACTAATACGGTCTCTGTGCTTGCCATCTATCACATGAATAAATTCACACATGAGTACATTCATAAGAAGCGATACAGTGACATGAAAGTTAAAGTGAGCACAGGTTCTGGAGCCAAACTACTGAGATCCAAGACTTGGCCCTACCATTTATCAACTGCTTACAACTTGGGAAAGTTATTTAACCCTTCTGGGACACACTTTTCTCATCTGTAAATTCGGAAGAGAAATAGAACCTACTGCAAAGGATTTATGTGAGGAGCAAGGAGGTTACCGCATATAAAGAGACCATCTGCTATTTAGTGCTTAATTAATAAATATTGAATATAATTGTTATTAAAACCTCTTTATTTTATCTGTGATATTTTTAAGAAAGAATGAGTATTGCATTGCTTACAGATTGAAATGTTGTTTTAATATTTTGTGTTTAAGGTTTAAACAATGTACTGACTTCTCACAAGGGGCTCATTGGCCTTGTAAGACTTCAAAGTAAACTGACTGTACAGGAAATAACCATAAAATTCCCTGGTGAGGAGTGCAGGACAGGGGCAGGAGAATAAATGTGTGTGTGTGTGTGTGTGTGTGTGTGTGTAGAGGTGGGAATATAACTGACAGAGAAATAAAATTCTACCTTAGCCACAGGTGGATTTTCCATGACACTAGTGAAGCTTAAACTTGAAAAACTTTTGTGATACAAAACTTTCCAAAACTTAAGAGGAGACCTAACAATGTGTCAACTTAGATTTGTGTTGGTAATTTTGTAATAAGTTTCTTTAAGTGTATCTACCAAAGGAAAAAATTACATCAGATTTCTCCCCAAAAATGTAGCCAGATCACCCCAAACCTGGCCTTAACCCCCAAAAAAGTATTCTTCTGTAACTAATTCTATGGGATCCCTGAGATCTGCATGTGCTTTATAAATATCCCTACTGTTTATGTCTGCCAGGTTCTGTGCTATAAAGTCTACAATAGGTTTGGTTTATTAAGAGAAAATACCCAGTCTCTCTAGTCAGAAACCTATTTATGACTAGAAACTCTTTCCTATCCCATAGCCATCACATTAACAGTGACTTACATCCTAGAGTTTCTGCCTCCTAATAGTTCTCAAGGACATTACCTTTGTTCCACCTCCACTGCCATGCTTCTGTTCAGAACGTCATCAAATCTGTCATGGATGAATACAATAAGCTATCAACTGACGTCAGAGCCTCCACCCTTATCCTAATTTTCAATTACCACAAGTATTACCTTCATAAAACTCAAACATGATCATGATAACCCATTTCATAAAATCCTTCAATTACTTCCCATTTCCAATAGCATAAATGCCTTAGTAGGAAATTTAAGATACTTCATAATCTGACCAGTGTCTTTCAGTATAATCCCATCTTCTGCCATTTGCTTTGTTTCCATTTCCCTGCAATATTGAATTACTCATTTTCCAAATGTGCTGTTCTGATTCACAATTCCACTTGTATCCCTTCCTTCTACCCCAGGTAACAATGCATTTAACCCAAATACTCTACTGCCTGTTGATCATACTCTGCCTGGTGAATTCCAAGTCAACTTTCAAGAGTCAGTTTTTTTAAAAAAATTAACTCTATTAAGAATTCCTTGACATGTCCTCAGAATTAGGCATGCTTTCTTTTATGGGCCCGTTGCTCTTTGTTTACAACTCCTTCATAATTATTGCTACATTATCTGCAAAGGCAAGAACCATTTATTTTCTCTGTTGTAACCTCAAACCCTAGCCTAGCACTTTCTAGAAGATGATATGTTTTCATAAATTTTGGGGAAAGGAATGATTGAAGGAATGGAATAAATTAGGAGAGATTAAAAATGGTTGCCTATAAGTTAATTTGCATGAATAAATCTTGCTCTTCCAAGAAACATTTCAGTAAGTACGTCATTGGCATGCCATGTCTTTTCTTTCCATATTAATCTCTTAGGTACTTATCACAGTACAGAGAACATTGTAAATACTTTTTAATTGATTAAACTTTATCAGCAAGGACAATCTAAAACACTCCATTTAACTTATCTGATAGAAAAGTTAGAGAGTGCCACACAGAGAAAAATAGGAGCAAATAAAAGCCAACTTCCACTCCAGGTATGGAAGATTGCCTTCCTTCCTTAAGATCTCTAAAATAGTACTGAGCATCCAGTTTAAGAAAGAAGATCTCTGAGATAAGAAGCCCATAGCAGTTTTCATAGTTTCCTTCTTATAAGAAAAGTCAGTGGGAGCCATTAGATCCCTTCATAGATTGATCTAATTTGGGCTTTTATTTTTTCATGGCTTGGAAATATATACTGTTTGTAGCCATATTGATTTCAAGGTATGTAGGTCTGGGTTCTGCACACAATGCAAGTTGATATAGTTTATGTATTTGTTCTAATCGTAAAAAAAATTACAAACAAAATTAAAAGAATAGGACTATTTCTAATCTCAGTACAAACAAACACAAACTTTAAAGAATTAAAGAGTTCTTTAATGCTCTTCTTAAAAATCCCATAATTAACATTAAAATTGAAAAATCAAAATCCTTTTTCTTAAACAACTATACATTATCATTGAAAATGTACTCAAAAAGACCAGCCTGAGCAAAACATAATCAAGTTTTAGATGTGCATGCTAAATATAACCATTGAATCATAGGAAGTATTTAAGTATTGTTCTACATAAAAATATTCCAAAAGAAATATATTTTGTCATTTATTTCTCTAAAAATCTGGTACTTAATCCAATCTAAGATTACAAGCATAAAATTATCATATTATTATTGTAAATTAGAATGGCAGGGATATGGGCAGCAGCATACTATGAGATGCTGTTAGAGAAAAATGGGTTTCTTCCTCCAAGAAATATGGAGAATTCTCGCTCTCTTATTATTAAAGGGAAAATAATCATTATCAGTTATGTTTTTTAAGAACCACTTTGTGTGCTATTTGCCAAGCTTCCTTCCTCCAAATGAAGACTGGGAAAATCATTGCCACTGAAATCACCTTGAACTGATGTGAGATTACATGTCCCCAAGTCAGTGGTAGTGATAATAATCACAGCTACCATTTATTCATTGTGAATTATGTTTCGAGAGTTTCATGTAAATGGTTTTAAAATCTATGCAATAGCTTTAAATGTTAAATATTATCTTCTCCCCTTTTTCAGTTGATTAAACAGAGGCTAGGAAAAGTCAAATCGTCTAAGGATACACACTCGGCTAGGAAAGCGCAGATTCAGGAATCTATCTCAGGTTACAGGCTAGCTCTCATCCACTGGGTCACATTTACTCTCGGAAGAAAACTTGAACCCTTTAGGCTTCTATCAACCTTATCATCAGGAAGGTTTCCTTCCTTATAACGTTCCATTTCCTATGTAAGTCTATTTCGTCCAATTCTGCCCCTGAGGAAGAGAACAGCTGGTCAGTGCCCTCCTCCTAATAAAGTTAACTGATTCACTGGTTGAGTACTTTTGCTTATGAGAGATTTTAAGCCCCTAGAGAACCAAGTATTTACGCACAGAATGAAACAAATCTACACTGAACTAATGGAAGAGGAATATTTCCTTAGCATCAAGCTTTCCTTATGTTTTCAATGTGAGTAGGATGAGAATAAGTAGACAATGTAAAAGATCCAGAAGGAGAGATATTTTCTTAATTTTTTTTCTTAACTATGATCTAGAACTTGATGACTACAGACAGAAAAGTTGATGGAAACTCAGAACTGTACCAAGAAAATACCCACACAAACGATTGCAGTGATTACATCCTAAGCCAAATTGTCAAAAATTGCTTAACGTATTATAAATATTTTTCAGTACAGTAGTATCTTTTTTTAGGTAGGGCCTCTTTCCTCAAATTTATCATTCAATAATCACTTTACAGCTATTCTTATTTCATGAATATTTTTGAGGGATCTTTATGTGAGCTCTCTCATCAGGCTCATTTAATGCCACACTATGGTTTTACTCATTAATCTCTGCCTTTCCTTTGAAAGATAATCTGCGCCAGGCGCGGTGGCTCACGCCTGTAATCCCAGCACTTTGGGAGGCCAAGGCGGGTGGATCACAAGGTCAGCAGATCGAGACTATCCTGGCTAACACGGTGAAACCCCGTCTCTACTAAAAATGCAAAAAATTAGCCGGAATTAGCCGGGCGTGGTGGCGGGCGCCTGTAGTCTCAGCTACTCGGAGGCTGAGGCAGGAGAATGGCGTGAACCCGGGAGGCGGAGTTTGCAGTGAGCCGTGATCGCGCCACCGCACTCCAGCCTGGGCGACAAAGCGAGACTCTGTCTCCAAAAAAAAAAAAAAAAGAAAGAAAGAAAGATAATCTGCATTTAGTGGATACCTTATGTAATGTGGAACAAGGCAAAACTCTACTACACATTCCAAGAAGGGCAGTATCATAATGTGTCAACAGACCTCTTTACATCAAAATCCTATTGATTCAATTACTAGTCTGGGGAATTTTAGAGCTTTACTATCTTTATTTTTCTTCATACTGATTCTAGAAACTAGAATTCCACGTCATTCTGCTATTTCTCAAGGGATTACCAACATCGCAACAAAGATAAAAACCATCATATGTCAAAATAAAATATAAATTTTAAAACTATATTTAAATTAATAAGTTCTTGAAGCAGAGGAGATCCCCATTCTCTCTTTATTCAAACATGACTGCAGCTTCTAATGTTTATCAGGCTTGATAATGAATTCAAAGGGTAAGGTATTTTTTCTTGAGTATAAACATAGTGTTCAGCCCTATCTAATTGAGTGGCTGGATTGCCCAATACACAAGAAGTTGTTTCTAAAATAGAAATAATTGAAAATTATTTTACTCTTTTGTAAGGAGGCAAATAACTCATCTTTAGTGGATAAGTGAATGAATGAAAAAATTTTAAAATAAATGGGTTGTTTGGTTATGATCTCAGTCTATAATTTCCTCCCCTGTACTTTCTTTGGAATTTTCAAAGTATGATAAGCCCACAAGTCCACAAAGGAAAATTCTTACAGAATAAATACAGTGCTCTTCCCTCATTTCAGATTTTTATTCCAGTGTACTGGAATATCTACTATGTATCTATTTGACCAAAGCATTGAACTCCTACTATGTGCCAGATACTGTGTAAGTCAGTAAGATACAAAGATAAATAAGAATTATATTGTCCTCCTTGACTTGACATTCTAGCAAGGAGACAGATGGATAAACAGATGATTTCTATGCAGTGTGGAAAGTTTAAGATTGAGATCTGATTCCATGAAAGTACAGTTCTTAGGTAACTAAACACTTGACAGAGCACACATCACATCTTATTAAAAACACTTGTCATTTGTCACTTAAACTTTCTCCGTGCATGCTTTACATGTACACATTTAACCCACAACATTGCAAAATTTCTTCAAAATTCTGCCAGCCAGTTGTGAAATGTACAATAATAGCTGACTCTTATTGATTACTTACTATGTATTAGTCCAGGTGTTGTTCTAAGTTCTTATGTCTATTAGCTCAATCTTCTTACTTCTCTATATGTGTTAGGTACAATTATTAACATTTCACAGATGAGTAAACCAAGGCAAGAGAAGCCAAGTTACTTTCTCAAGATCACAGAGCTAGAAAGTAGAAGAACTGAAATTCGCATTCAGACAATCCGACTCCATATATCAAGTTCTCAAACACTCCACTTCACTGCTTTCTGACGACTGAAAGTACAAAAAAGTAAGAAGAATTTGGTTTGAATCACTGCTGCAGCCCATATTAACTCTGTGATTTTATGAAAGATCCCCAATTTCTCAACTTTTAACCTTTCTAGTATAAAATACAAAAATTAAGTTTTTCTCATTTGGCAGTTTTAAATGTGATTTTAAAATTATTTGGCACACTGACCATCAAGACATGGGGTTTATGTTCCTCCCTTTGCATCCAGATTCTGTAAATGACCAACATGATTCAATAGAGGTGACACTGTGACAGTTCCCAGACATGGTCCTTAAGAAACTGCCCTATCTATTGCTTATCACCTTGGATGCTCTCTTTTGGATTCTAGTGTCCAAGTATGAGAAGGCCAGGCCACATGGAAAGGTTATGTGTAGGCATTCAGGCCAACAGCTCTAGTAGGATTCCACCTAGTATCAATCCTAGACATGTGAAAGAAGAAATCTTTAAGATGACTCTGGACCCAGCCACTATCTGACTCAACTACATGAGAAACCTTGAGTAAGAACCACCTGTGCCCAGTCAACTCCCAGAATAATGAAAAATATTTTTTAAAAAAATAGATAGTATATTAATCAGGGTTATCTAGAGGGACAGAACTCATAGGATGCATACATAAAGGGGAGTTTATTAAGGAGTATTGACTCACACAATCAGAGAGTGAAGTCCCACAATAGGCTGTCTATAAGGGGAGGAGCAAGGAAGCCAGTCCAAGTCCCCAAACCTCAAAAATAGGGAAGCCGTCAGTGCAGCCTTCAGCCTGTGGTCGAAGGCAAGAGACCTGAAGGTGAAGAACTTGGAGTCCGATGTTCATGGGCAGTAAGCATCCAGCATGGGAGAAAGATGTAGGCCAGAAGACTAAGCCCTTCTAGTCTTTTTCATGTTCTTTGGCCTGCTTTTATCCTAGCTGTGCTAGCAGCTGATTAGATTGTGGCCACCCAGATTGAGGGTGGGTCTGCCTTTCCCAGTCCACTGACTCAAATGTTAATCTCCCTTGGCAACACCCTCACAGAAACAGCCAGGAACAATATTTTGCCTTCTTCAGTCTAATTAAGTTGACACTCAATTTATTAACTATCACAGGTGGTTTGAAGCCTGTAAGTTTTAGGGTGATTTGGTATACAGCAATAGATAACAGAAACTGTTATTTATCCTGTCAATATTGTTACAAGTATGAAAGTCCTTGGCAAATTGTAAAGTATTATACAAATGTAAATAAGTATTATTTAACCTATATCAAGTATATATAAACAGATGATTCCCTATAGAATAATACACCATCATAGAAATCTGTCTAATACCAGGGGCCAGTGAGTACATTAATTTAAATCCAGTGGGTATTCCTTGAGTGTCTACTCATTGTTAGCAGTAAATTAGGTTCCATGAAGACACAAAAACAACAAAGGCAGGAGTATTCCACACGTTCTAAGAATATACGAAAAGCATCTTAAAACTGAGCTGTAAATGAAATGTTTTATTTAGTATCCTAATTTCTCAGAAACCTTGTTTTATTCCCTAAAGCATTGTTTACTTCTTGATAGAAAGTTGGTCAGTGCTAGCATCAGGAAATTTGGGGTTTCAGTCTTTCCTCTAATACTTCCTTGAGTACATATAAAACATGTGTGATGGGTTCCTATTGTGAAATGAAGGTAAAAATGTCTATATTGCAGGAGCCTTGGGAGGATTAAATGACATGTATATATTAAGAGCCTAGCACAAAGAATGAGATCAGTTAATAGACAGCTCCCATTATAATTGATCCTTCTAGGTTTGATCTCCATTGTAAATTTGCAATAAAAAAAAATCATGGGGCCGGGTGCGGTGGCTCCTGCCTGTAATCCCAGCACTTTGGGAGGCCAAGGCGTATGGATCACGAGGTCAGGAGATCAAGACCATCCTGGCTAACATGGCCCATCTCTACTAAAAAATACAAAAAATTAGCCAGGCATCCCAGTTACTCGGGAGACTGAGGCAGGAGAATGGTGTGAACCCAGGAAATGGAGCTTGCAGTGAGCCGAGATGGTACTACTGCACTCCAGCCTGGGCAACAGAGTAAGACTGTGTTTCAAAAAAAAAAAAAAAAAAAAAAAAAAAAATGGACATCTATCATTATTCTTCAGAAATATGGCTGTCAGGTTTTCCTGAGTTCAATTCTTAAGAGCAAAAGGCTGCATTTGTTCTTGAATTACTTCTAATGCTTCTCTATGAACCACAGACATGTCAACAAATCATGTCAATTTTACCTTTTTAAAATACCCTGGATCCAGTGCCCCTCAAGACTTCCAGCAGCACCTAACAGGCAAAATCACTGTCATCTCTCACATGAATTATTATAAGGGCCTCCTCATTTAGATTTCTAGGACTTTCATTAAAAAGTGCCACAAACTGGGTGGCCTAGAACAACAGAAATTTATTTTATCATATTCTGGAGACTTACAGACCAAAATCAAGGTTTCAACAGGGCCATGTTCTCTGTTTGAAGGCTCTGGGAGAGGGTCTAGATCCTGACTGCTTCCCAGTTCTGGTGGTTGCTGGCAATCCTTTACTAGTTCTTGAATTGTGTCAACATAATCTCTGTCTCTGTCTTCATAAGACTTTCTTGTTTGTATGGATCCAAATTTATCTCTTTTTATAAGGACAACAATCACTGGATAAGGGATGACCCTAATTCATAATGACCTAATTTTAACTTGATTACATCTGCAAAGATCCTCTTTCCAAATTAGATCATTTTCACAAGTATCAGGGGATTAAGACTTCAACACATCATTTTGGGAGATACAATTAAACTCATTAAACTTCCCAGTTGATCCCTGCTTTCCCTTTGATTCCTTTAGACTATTCATTCCATCGCAGTCAGAATGCTTCCCATGTAAACTCTTTAGTAATGCTCCATTTCCCTGGAAGTAAAAAAATCAGTGTCATGAAAGAGGACAAAAAGTTTATCATGAGCTCCCTTTGCCTGTCTCCTATACTCACCCCAGGGTCATTTCTCACAACTCCTCTTCCTGGTACTCATTACGTTTCACTGCGTCAGGCCCCCTTGAAGTCCCAGTGCCCCTGCTCTGGGGCTTTTGTACTCAGGGTTCCCTATATGTGGAATTCTCTCCCCTTAACTCTCATAGCCTCACAGTTTGCTTCCTTTTCCTTTGGGTTTCTACTTAAATATCACCTTTGCGGAGAGAACTTAATGATTACTCCATAGAAATTAATACTCCCCTTTATCCTATATTACTTGGCATTAGTATCCTGCTTTGTATTTCTTTATAGATGGTACATGTCTCTAAAGGCCATATTACATATGTATTTGTTTAATATTTGACTTTAACTCCTTGACACACACACACACACACACGCACACACGAATGTAAACTCCAAGAAGGCAGGGATTTTGTTTTTACCACTGTATCTCTTTTGCTTATGTGAAATATCCAATAGTAATGCAAATGATTCTTGTTCACAGACATGCAAGTTGTGTCTGGTAGAGATTTGCCTGATTTATTGCCTGGTGAATACTGACCAGTTTTACTAGTTTGTCTTCAATTAAGTGCATTTATATCAGCATTCCTGGTGGTCTTATATCCATGTGGTTCTTTGAGGTTTTGAACAGCTGATAACATCTTACTATTTCCCATTAATTATCATCTCATTTGTTAATTTCTCATTAACTATCTCTTTACACCATTCATATTGATAAGGTTTCTAGAAAGGGGTGAATGTGAATTGAGTTTCAAAGAGAGAGTGTAGGTATGCACTAGAAGAAGGGAGGGCAGGTGACACATGGAGACTTACAAAGCAAAGAAGGCAATAGAATTTATGCATAGTAAACCCTGTTAACTCATAATTTTAAAAAGGTAAAATCATGACTCATAAAAATGTAAAATAAAGACAATTAAGCACTTTAACTTGTTAAGTAGTGAGGGAACTAGTAAGATGTGAACAACAGTAGAGAGTCTTAATCTTTATAAGACCAATTCTTCAAACTGCCAAGAGCAGGAATCATTTGTGTCACTATGGACAGGAAGTATCTGCACTGTCATCAGCCTTTCAGAAGTTTATCTGTATCTCTAGAAAGGTGAAAACTATACCAGTCACAAGTAACTCAAAGGTGCATACCATGAAATACCATAAGACAAAATAACTCTGAAGATTACCCTAAAAAACATTCAACATTCCATTGAAACGACATCAGTAAACTTTTTCAAAAATCTTTCACAATGTCCCTAAAAACATCAAGCATATTATGTAATGTATACAGTCCCACATGTTTCTGAGAGTGATGACTATTTGTTTGGTTGGATGAAGGGGTAGCCCAGTTGGTGAAAGATGTTATTGCAAGGCAAGTTAGGATTTTATATAACAAGTTATGGAAAGTCATTCTAAATTCTCAAGCAGAGGAGTGATTTGATGAAAACAACATTTAAAAAGAATCATTTTAGCAGAGATGTGTAGGATGGAATCTAAGAGTTGGAAGATAGGCAGGGGGAAGACAGGAAGCAACAAGATACACTCAGAAATGTTCTAGAGGAATTCAAACCTGATTTAGGCCTGAGATTTACAAATGATCCAGGAGAGATTGGACAGAGAATATTGGTTTGGAGATAGTTGATATAACTGAATTGACTGAGAGACAGAGTTAAGGCTCCTTGAAATTTTTCAGAGGATACTTCATTGTGAGGAGATTTTATAGTTCTAAAATGTGTACTTTCTAACATTTGACAGTCTATTTCTCTGCATTTATATGACTTTTTCGATGGCATGCTAATAAGTTACTTTTTCTTTGAATTTAAAATATCACATACACTTTTTATTTAAGCCTTAGGCTTTTGTAAAATTTCCTTGCCTAAAATGTTTGCTCCCTAAAATGTTTTTCACCTCTATCATTTGAGAAAGGCATACATCCATAAAATATTCAAGTGTATTTATTTCACCTCTGTAGAAGTATTTGTGATATCCTTTCTATGATAGATATTATTTAGATGTCAACTCTCGTGTAATGAATTCATATAATTTCACTACTATTTATGTTTAAATGCAATATTGCATGCTAATTAAAGCTCTTGCAATATCTATAGCAAGCTTAGAGAAATCCATTTTCTCTTTGTAAGTTTTTTCTTTTTTAAATAAGTAGTTTAATTACATTTTCTGTTTGTGTGTGTTTGTTTCACTGGATTTTACTTGGTTTATTAAAAAATAAGAAGCATCGTGTCTTTTCAATATTAGAAAACAAAGCATATCATTGAGGTCATTTAAATCCATAGCAAAGCATGTTTGACGTGGTTAGGATATAGCCTGATTTCAGGAAAACAAAATATCAAGGAATAGTCTCATGGTAACTGCAGCTAAACATTTGAAATTGAAGCCATGTTTCCAATCTGTGATTTGAGTATGCTTTTTTTCACTCACATGGATTTTGTAGAAATTAAACAGTGGTATTTTATGAAAATGCCCTTTTGTAGCTTGACATGTTGTAAGCAAACATACACACTCTAAAAATGCACATCCAAAGTTAACCTTTTGAAAATTCAGGCTGTACTGAGGACATCATAAATGATTCACCAGTGACAGACATACAGGTAATTTTTATGACCTGAACCATGAATCGTTCTTTAGTTCTTGATTCAAGTGACTACTTTTCACTATAGTGAGCCATGAGTTTCAGAAATAAACCTTTTGCTGATAAGGAGATTTACAGAGAACAAAAAAGCCTGAGTCAACTATTTATCTGGGACCAAATTCTCTGAACTGAGCTTAGTTCAAGCAAGAGGTTTTCTAAGCAGTTCAGTTATTTTAATATGGTGCAAGCGATTTGGAGTTACATTGTAGCTTATGTTCACAGAGCTTTGACAGAAGAGGCGGGGAAAGGCCTGGAGGTACCATTTCATGGATTCTTAGAGATAAGAATTAAGCACCTGCTAGAAGCAAAGCCCCATGCCAGATGCTCTGGAGATACACAGGCCTAGCCTGCAAGGAGCTTCCCTCTATTCTAGAGGGAATAAAATAAGTTCACAGATCATTATGTTATGATAAATTATAAGATAGAATGTTATAGATAGTAAAGAAAGGGTAAAAAACAAACTTTTTTTTTTTTTTTTTTTTTTAAGAAATTCCAAAGACAGAGAAAGTACATTGGTTTTCCAGGGGAATGAAAATGACTTCAAGGCGTTTGAGTAGAACAGTGTTTCTCTAATGAGTAGAACAGTGTTTCTCTAACTTCTACATGCATAAAAGATATCTGGAGAGCTTGTTAAAATTTAGATATCTGGACTATCCCTAGAGATTCTGATTTCTAACATCTGCATTTCTAACCTGCACCTTAGGTGATTGAGATAGAAATGGCCCAAGTACCCTGCTTTAAAAACACATGCTTAGAACCTTAAAAGATAAATAGCATTGAGATAGAAGTCATAAAAGGAGAAAGTATTCAGATGAAAGGAATGATAGAATTTAGAAAGGAGATAAAATGGTGAGGATCTCACCTTGGTGGGTGGGCGACAGGCTGGGGAGGGGTGTTGGAATCCCTAATCAGGTTAACCTATTAAAATAATGGTTTTCTGACGAGCAGTTCCACAGAAAGGGAGTCTTAGAGTTTAGCAGCAGAACATATTTCATAGTACTACTCAAAAATTATCTCTAAGTTGATCCAAAATTGATGAAAGAGTAAATAAAATATCAATAAGAAGTTCTCACATTGCAGGGAAAGCTCTTCTGAATAGCTACAGGACAACAGAAGGGAAAACATTCCCGGGAACTCATCAGGGAGCCCAGCAAAGTGACAAACTCACTTGTTTTCTTTTTCTTTTTCTTGAGACGGAGTCTTGCTGTGTTGTCCATGCTGGTCTAGAGCTCCTGGGCTCAAGTGATCCTCCTGCCTCAGCCTTCCCAGTAGCTTGGATTATAGGCATGTGGCATGTGCCCATTTATGATCAGCTCATTTTTGAAACCATATGCAGCTACAGGTTTTCTGTTGGTCTGCTTTGAGTAATTGTTGTTGTTTGCTGGTGCCAGGCTGGCTCACTGTGTCCCTGCAGCCAGTGAACAGTACTCAATAGCATGTGCCAATGATGGTCTTCGGGGAGTTGGGGGAAGGGAGTCAATTACTTTTCTCCTATATCCAATTGCAAATGGTTAGGGATTTCCTGTCTCCTATATTTCTGAGCATGAGCTTGGAATCCCTCACTTACATTTTATTTTCACTCACATCCATACTTTACATATTATCTGCCCTCACACAACATTCTACTAAAGAAAAGGAAACTAGCACTCCTTATCTGTGTCAGCATGTAGCTAAAGCAGCAGAGGCTGGGGCTAGAACTCAAAAAAAAAAAAAAAAAAAAAAAAAAAGGTGCGATTGGTAAAGAGCCCATTTCCAGCCTCCAGCAAATGAGAATTTTCTAAATGCTCATCGCCACAAAAAACCTACAAAAGAGTCAAGAAAATTATAGCCAACGTGTGATGTACAACAGGAAATGAAAACCAAGGAACAAATAGTATATCAAAGGCAAATGGTAAAAGATCTTGAATGTTAGGGCAAAGAACTTTTATCAACAGACCAAAGGGAATCATTAAACATGATCTAAATTTGGCTATAGGAAGTTTGAACTGGCTACAGTATGGAAAGCATGCAGAAATTGGTTAAAAGCAAAACAAACAGGAATTTTAAACAGATACACGGAGTTAAAATTATTCTTGATCAGTCCCTGCAAAAATCCTTTGTTGACCTATAGAAGACATATAGTTACATGATTAATTCCAATTTGTTTCTTAAAGAGTTTTTGAAACTGTTTCCACAGAATTTTTATAAAATTGGTTAAGGGAAAAAAAAATTTCAACTAGGCTTGCAGCACAATCAGCAGCAATCATTAAGCCAGCTTGCCCTTTGGTCCACTTCCTTGTAGAAGTCACCGCTTACTACATCAAGTTCATGGAATCCTTGTCACAAGTTTCTTTGTTTCTTTCTGTTCTATAAATAAAGCCTAAGAAATTGAGAGATGATAAGTTTTCCACTTGAATTTTTCCTTTAAGTTCTGTGAATTACCTCCATCACCTGACCTGAAGGGTCCAGCAAGGAGCTGACTCATGGAAGAATATGGTTTCTACATCCGGATGATTTTATCCTCATTACCCCAATGAATCAATGAACCCAGTTCTCCAGCTCTTCACTCTCTACGATCCTCTTAACACCCTAGGCCAGAACCCCTCACAGAGACAAATTTGAGGCTTGAGAATTGCAAGGATCAGGAAGTAAAAATATTAAAGGATTATACGTATATTTGTTTATTTCTTTTCCTGCCATATAGTTCCATCACTCACATTTTAAGCAGGCACTTGTTCTCTATATGAGATTCTTCTTATGGTAATCACTATTCTAAAAAATAAACCTCAAAATAGAAGTACTTTGTTCTCATCTGATCAGAAAAAAATAAATTAAAACTAGTCAGAGCCTTTCTCTATCTTTGGTGGATAAAAATGGTGAAGAGGAGAGATCCTCAAGGTCTTCTTATTTAACTTTTTCAATATCATTACATGTCCCTTTTACCCACACCGCCCCACAGCTTCTTATCTTGCCTTTCATGGAAACCACAGGTAATGGGTAGTAATCTTTCTCCAACGCCATTTACTCCATAAAGTTTTCTTAAAGCATTCAGTCCATACACAACTTTCCCTTTCCTCTGTAGTGACCTCAAAATATATTTTGTATGTTTTCCTGTATTCTACTATATATATTATAATATATAAACATATTAATAAATATAGCATATTAAAATAAATATATACTATAGAATATACACATATTATTAAAATAAATATATACATAGAATATACACATACTATAGAATATACACATTAATATGTGTATATTCTATAGCATATATTTATTTCAATATGCTATATTTATTAATACATATTATTACATATTAATAATACATGTTTATTATTAATACATATTAATAATATATATTTATATATAATATATAGACCTTGAAGAATTTATTAATATAATACATTAATACATATTACTAATATATATTTATATATAATATATAGACCTTGAAGAATTTATATATATTATATATATATAAAAAATAGGATACAGGAAAACATATATATAAAATATGTTTTACTATACCATACCTTATATGGTATTCTGTTCTATTTGTAATTGCTGTTTGTCCAAATAAGAAAAAGTTCTTTTAGACTAAAAACTATGCCTTATATTACTTTAATATCAGCATTGCATCTAATATAGATTTGAGCACACAGTAGGACAACAATAATATACTACTTATTAGCTCCATAGTGGGATAGAGCTTAGACCGTTAGCATTTAGTAAAGATTATATAATTCTACCCGATCTCTGTTTTATATTAAAATATCAAAGAATAAAAGCTTAATGAAATTTTCCCAGTCCAATCCAAAATCTTGCAAGACATTTGGAATCCACAAATGGCATCATTTTCTTGGATAGACATACATTTTGTGGCAACAAAAGAGATACTGAGAATGTTTTCCATATGATGATAACTTGAGAAAGCAGCACACATGCAAAATCAAATATACGTGAAGTTGATAGATCATTATATGGAAAATATGCTTTTTTAAAATCATAGAATTTCTATTAACAGTGAACAAAAATCTCTTTGAATAAGCCACATAGACACTATTTTTTAAAAAATTATCTTGGTTAGTTCAGTTTTTCAACTAAAGTTTCTCTCTCCCTGTGCATTTTGCAACCTTTTGGCAGCTTTATTGTTGAAAAGCTAAGGTACATTCATAATTGCACCACAGTAACATGCATTTATCATTGGCAAAGGTTCCGTACTATAAATGAATTACTGTAATAGATGTGTCATGAAATAGCATCTTATTATCCTCCTCTTCTTCTACTTACTCCACCAAGTGGGTCAAAGTCGATAACTAGTGTTGCTTTAAAGTGATATTTTTGAACAAATTAAAGAGATGGGGTGAACTTTAAAGCTTTAGCTTTGCAATGCTTTAAAATGATCAACACTTTTTATTATGGTTGTGGCTCTACATTCTTAAAACTCTTCTTGCTCTGCTTGTTTTGCTCATACTGGAGAGTTGTTGGTTTTAATACTGGCACTTAGGTTGTTCTCAATGAACAAAATGTGATTGAGAATTTATCATATTTGATGTTTCTGTCAAAAATGGAAATAAATACCATCTGTAACCTTGAAGAATTCATAATCTATCAAGGAGATAAAACATATCGATTTAAAATATGTATCGTGTAGTCAGTAAGAATTATACACATGTGAAAAAAAGATCTGTTCAGAGGAGAGACAGTTAAATTGATACAAAAAATTAGCTTTATCACACCACTGCACTCCAGTCTGGACGACAGAGTGAGACTCAGTCTAAAAAAAAAAAAAAAGAAAAAAAAAATTTAGCTTTGAGTATGAATAAATGAATGTCTAATGTAGATTGTAAGATTTCCAGTTGGTTTTAGTCAGATGTATTTGGAAATTTTAAGAATGAAAAATCCCCTCCCTCCTTCAAAAAGCTTTGGCAAGATATTAGAGTAAAACTATTTTTTGGCTATATGGTGTATTGATAGCTGCCATTTCTGTTTGTTGGGTAGCTAAAAGAAAGTGATTAAAAATGTACAAGTGTAGGGGTCTGTTACCAGGTTATTTTAGCTCCTTTATTAAACCCTAAAGAAGGCAGCACATAGTCTCTGAGCACAGAGAAGTTGTCCCCAAACAACATATAGTACTATGTAAACACAGCCTAACCACTGGATCTACACACATAATCAACTGAAGAACTAATGGCAGGTATCAGATCTACTGGCACAATGACATTTGGGGGGAAAATTCCCATGACAATCTTATGTCATTATTTAAATGAGGACAAAGGTGACACGCTACTCACATGTAGAAAGAGAAGTTGTTACAAGGAATGACATTATTGAGATCCCCAAATTCTCACATAACAACATTAAGCAAGAAAAAATATTAATTTCTTGTCTTGTGTGTAAAAAACAGCCAACATTTAACTGAGAGTTGGCTTAACAATATTCAAACTTTGGATATTTAATTGAGCCAAGAGCTATGTAGATCAAACTTACCTTTATAAGGACACTGTTAATTTAGATGTTACTAGAAGTATAGAAACTAGGGTATGCCAAATGATATTTTGCTTTATCTTTGCAGTGTGGCTAATCTATAGTAGGGCTATACTACAAAACCAAATATCTCAAGTGAGGATGAGTATTATAGTAAGCAAGGAAAGCATTTATAGTCAAAGCAAATGAGATTTTTGTGCATGAAATTCAGGCAAAGTATTTGCTTTCACTCATTTGATCCAAGTAATTGAGAATGACTAGAAACAACACATGGGGACCTCTATTTTAAAAAGAATTTGTGGCAGAACAAAAAGATGCTCATATATCACCTGTCGCTTTGGGTTTCCTGTGTTTTGTTACTAACAGAAAGGGCAATATGAGTTCTTCAGTTTCATTTATCCAAAGTTAGGTTTTGCTTTTTCCTTTTGCTCTCAAGAGAACACCCAGTTTCTATGTACCCAGATATCTACTGAATCTTATTTGACAGCTCTAGAAACTCATATCACTTTCTATTGAACCAAAAATAATAATATTATACTTCAGTATAAATCCCTCCTCCAACTCACTAAGTATATTTTCATATGCAAGAATATGAGGATTTTTAAACTGGCAAATTGAAGAAACTAATTCTAAAATATTGAAAAATATATTAATGTGTAACATGGGACTTTAATTTCAATTTTATGTGAAAATATGCTTGGTCAAAAGTTGTGTCATTTGTTCTTAACCTTTTCTTATTCTCCCTCCTCGTCTATCCGAAACATACACACATACATACACACTTAAACACCTTATAAACACTAGCCAATTTTTGCGCTTCACAGGCAATGTGAAAAAGATTGAAGGATTAAAATTAATATTTACTTTAAAACTTGTGCTTATCACCTGAAACATTATATTTATTTCTCTCAATTATTTTTCTCAAATAAATTCACTGGAAAATATTTGGATTAACCAAGAACCAGGGTAACTATTGCCTGTAAAATATATTCATGATTTACTGAAATTGCCTGGAGTTATTTACATACCTGTTGCATCTTTGCATATTCTCTGTCTACTAAAGTCCACCACTGTCATAAATATGGCAAGCCTATTTTCCAATCCCGTATTTTGTGCTAAATTTTCATGTATGCCTCCAAGTGGATGAAATAAAGCCATTCCTATTAAAATTTAGCTTTAGGACTTTTACATAGATCTTTGCTCATTAAGTATTTCCCTCTTTTTCTTTACCCAGCAGGCAGTTGTTGGAGTTCTTGGGTAGACCTAAATTTGTCACAGATGTCTCAGTAAAGTTATTCATCGTAAGAATTCTGGTAACTTAATAAGAAGCTACTAACTTGGAAGGTCTTACTCTATAGCAAAATTTCCTTTCTGCATGAAAATAGTTTCAATACTAAATCCTATAAAAACAATTACAAGGGGTGAAGGATGGACAATGAAAAAAAAAATAGCAAAAGGAGGACAGGAGGATTAGAGTTTATTTATTTTTTTGTCAGATATGGCTGAAGAGTTATCCAATTAAATAATTCACCCTTTCCTCTACCAGCTTGCTAAAAATGTTCAAGAGGTGACAATATATCCAGTTCTCCTTTTATTTAAAAAAAAAAAAGAAAAAAGGATTAGTTTGTATGCTGAAATCTCTAATTAGCTAGAGACTTTAGGAAAGAAAAGCAAATTTTAACAACCGAAGGGAAGCCAGAACTAAAGGATTGACGAATGAGCACAAAGACTCAAAAGTACAACCAAGCAGTTTCAATGTATCCAGATGCCCTTTGGGTCTTGTTTGACAATTCCAGGAACACATGTCACTTTCTATTATGCACACAGATAGAAACAGCTTAAAACTTCCACTGTTCTTTTTGCAATGTCAAGTAAAAATACAGTGTCTGTTGCTGAAAAGGCTCAGTGCTCATCTGGCAGGTCACATGAGATAGAAAGAGAAGGGAGAATAAAGTAAAAACAACGACAACAACAAAAACAAAAGACAACTGGAAAAGGAGTAACATTTCAGATGACAATAGTGTATAGTAATAGTTTATGGTATGTTTATCTCTCTGAGTAACAACTTTAACATATGTCATTCCTGATCTCCAATGTCAGGCAATTGTGAAATGAGTAGCAGAAAAAAAAAATTGTTTTCTTCAGCAGAGTAAAGGTACAGTCATTTAATGGAAAACGCTTTCAATGGGAACCTCCTTTCTTTTTTTTCTTTTTGTATTTTACTTTAAGTTCCAAGATACATGTGCAAAACAAAAGTTAAAAATGTGTTATTGTTGATAATAGTAGATGTGAAATTATTCACCCTCATTTATATAGGACTACAGGGGAAAGGGGGTGGTAAGATAAAGCAGGTGACAGCAGAAAAAGTCAGAACCGGGAAAGATCAGGCAGCCATGTGGATGGCGCCAAACCACTCAGATTTATACTGTGGTAGTGACATGTCAGGGCAGTAAAGTCAATGGTCCAAACTTCGTGTTTGCTTTTCACTATTAAGCTAATTGAGAACACGTTTTTGACTTCTATATTTGGTGAAGAATGACAAATAATAATATGAACTTAGATTCTTGAAAAATAGGTACTTCCGGTAGTATTCTGTAATTAATGCTCAAGCTACTTTATGCTTAACTTGGTACCTCCTCTCAGGGGTCTTGAATGCTACATATTAAAATCAGGTGTTTTTAAAAATGCTTAAATGAATGCCCCATGCCAGAGTCTTCTTTAGTTGGTTTGAAGTGTGGCCCAGGCATCAGTATGTTTTAAAAACAATTCAGGTGAGTCTAATATAAAGTCAGGGATGCGAACCACTCTACCTAGGCAATGTTTCTTCAAGTGCAGTCTAGATGGATCACCTCCGCCAGAATTACATACAATCCATGTTCAAAATGTAGATGATTATATACTATTCAACACTTACTGAGCCAGAATCTATAAGCTCCCGTGTGGGTTTTAGAGAGTACCCTTGCTATCATGCCAGTATAATTCACCATTCATTTGACAGGCTCTCTAAGTTAAGATGGTACCCATCTGATATTTTGCAATAGCCATTTTCTGACTTATGTGATTTTTCTGCTGCACAATTACCACTTGGACAGGGAAATAAATAATATATGTGTATGTGCTGTTGGGGATATATATACATATGTATATGTAATATATGTATATAAGATTATATATACACATATTATATGGATATTTTATTATATATAGTTATACATAAATATATGTATATATGTTATACATGTATATGTAATGTAGACACTACTGGAGATATATAAATACATATGTCCATACAAACACACACACTCACACACACACGACACTGTCTATATCCCTTAATAGAAATATTCTTTGCTCTGACTTGGAAAGCCTTCTGTTTCTTACCCTCATGTTCACGGACCAGAGGATTATCTATGGCTGTATAAAGTATTATGGGAAAGGCTAAAATGAGTGGCTCTGCAAATTCAAATTCTAATGTTTTCTGTCTAATCCTTATAAAGAGAAAAACCCAGAGACATTGAAAATATATTTTGAGTACTACTTACGAATCACGATTATATATATTTTATAGCCCTGTTGTTATTGAAAACTGTTCTTGAAATTCAGAGCCCGACAGTCTGTCGAATGCAGAAAACCTATTAAAAAGCAATCTGAAATGCATTTCAGGTGAAATCACTTTTTACCAAAGTGCAGATCATTTCATTTATTCTAAAGGCATATAATTAGAGAGAAGAACAAATTGGTATTTACTTTTTATTTTTACAATATAGCACAAATACATACGTTTTCATTCTAGCTTCAGTATATGTATAATCTTGAAAAAGTCTATCTCAGAAGAGAATAATTTCTTTTTCCATTTGCATGGACCTCTACAATATATATACTCAAAATTTAAAAAATGTATTTTCAAGTGAAAAAAGAAGCATTAAAAAAAAGATGGTATTATTTATTTTGGCCTTATCTGCATGTCAGAAAATTAAAACTTTTTAAATTGTGATACATTCATTACACATTACTGTATAAAATTTGGTTATCAGAGGCAAAATTCATATTTGTACTGCTTAAAATACAGAAGACAAATTTTCTCATTTAGAAAAATTAATTTTGTTAGGGCTTGGCCAGAATGGAATAAAAATTTCATGTTGAATACACACTAATTCAATTTTTACTGAATAATTGTAAAGGCATACATTGAAAACATCTATCTGCTAAACTAACAAAAGGTCATTTATTTGGTCAATACTTTACTAACACTTATTTACTGAAAGAACAGTTACTTTTTAATTACTAAATCTTAAATATTAGAAAGGAAAAGTACTTTTATATGGCGTATTTTAAATCAGCCTGTTCACTTGGGGAATGGATTTAGGAAAATAAATTTTATTCCTGAGTAAATTTAGGTTCATTCAAAATAGTTCATATAATATTTTTAAAGATTATCTAATAAAGTCAGTGGTGTCCAGAAAGCCAATTACGAAAGCTCAAAGATATAATTTCTCTTATTGTTCCAGTAACTAGACAATGCATATTACAAGACCTAATCTTTTTTAGTTTTTCAGCCCTAATCTGTTTTTGATATTATCAAAATGCAAAGGGATTAAAATATAGCAATGAAAAACGATAAATATCTTTATATGTAGCAATATATAGGTAGCACTCAAAAGGATAATGTAGAATTGCTGTTACACAATGTTTTGAAGGTAGAATACAACATTAAGGAAAAATTCACTCAAAAATGTTTAGCATTTGAGAAATGCGAGTTAATAAGCTTTTTTAAATGAAAATAAATAGCAAAAAACTTAATAATGAATGTTCTCACCCAGTAGGTCATAAGCTATGTAAAGGTGGGAACAGAATTGTTTACAAGAGCAAATGCAATACTGTGAACATAGTGGAGGTTAAAAGGGTAGCTACTAAATGATTAACTTAAAAAGTAAATGCACTGTACATTCGAGGCAGATGTTCTTAACTCCACTGTAATATTTTCTATAAAACATTTCACTCTTTATTTACTTACATGACATAAGAAAAATGTGTGTGATGAGAAGTAAGTTGACCTGTGCAGAGGCAAGTCAAAGCACTTATCTTAAACTGTATCTTCGCACAGCAGACCCATTGAAAATGTAAGTTTAAATAAATTAAGCAATTGCAGTCCATCTATACTTCTAAGCAGAACAACAGAGATACTTCTCTGACCTCACTACTAAGCAAAAGGAAAGTTCTGGCTAGACTAATATGTCTCCTCCACATGCAAAGACAGAAGTTTAACCTTAACTTTGTGGTCCACTGGTAAAATCTTCGCAATTTATTTTGTCTTTTCACTTATTTTTTTCATGTGTGTGGCTGGTTGGCTGAAATATCTGTTAACTATCTGTTATAACTTAAAATCCACCATGCAACACGCTAATGTAAAATGTTTTCATGAAAACTTTTTATGGAATGTATAAAGCAACTTTGTTAAGAAATGAATGGTAAACCAGAATGCACAAATTAACATTCCTTTCAAAAGAGCCAGTGACAATGATGAAGTGTGCTAAGTATCAATTCAAATCTGCTATAGAAAATGGTCTGTACGGATAAACATTAAGTTTTCATGCATGCTGAAGACAGATTAATGACTAGTTTGAGCCATATAAGGCTTGAGTTTGCAGAGTTTTGAATCCCAGCGAATACCACTAATTAATCATGTAAACTGATAACAACTCTGCCTCCATCTACTCTTTGGTGAATTAAATCTAATGACATTTCACAGGGTTATTAATTGAGATGATACCTATAAAGTGCCTAGCATTCAGCAGGCATTCAAATTTTTGTAGTTTCCCTTTACCTTAACTCACTTAACATTAATACAGTACAAACATTTAACTCAGAGCAAAAGAATCAGTCATCTTGTTTTCTTTTCTCTTAGTACATTAATAAATGAACTAGGAATATACAAAAGATAAACATCTTCAAAATACTATCCCTAAAGTACTAAGTATTTGAAATAAAAGCCATTAAAGTGGTATGTTTTCAAAATCTGCGGTAAAATCATCTACTAGTGGGGCTGGTTGTGAAAAACCTATTTAAAAAACAAAATGCATGCAATGGCATATATGTAGTATAGTTAACATTAGAACAAATATTTTTAACAACTGTTTTATTAAATATTTAAGACAGTTTAAAAATTTTCCTTATCTAAACTTTAAAATAAAATTTCACAAAATAAAAAACTACTGAAATACATTTTTGTTAGACTTTTCCTGAATCTATATCACATTAAATAAAATACTTAATTTTTTAAAAAAACTTCTTCATTAGTTCAAAGCAATTGAACAAAAGGTTGTTCTTATATAATTAAAATTTGGGATTCTAGAATAATTTACAAGAACATTTTTTCATAAGTTCACATATACTAATTTCAACAAATTATTGCTTAGGATGAGTATTATTTAATCTGCTTTAAAGAATATATAATTAACTTAAAATTAACACATTGTGAGATACCGATAGTATGCTGAAACCGTTTTAGAAAACTTGAACTACTTTTTCATAAGTAGATTAAAGTATTCCTGCAACTTACTAATACTACTAAATTGTTCAAACAGCTTTTCTTAAGGATAAATTCCATCTCAATTTATATTCCAATTATTAGAGTTTAAACTCTATTATTTGATTATAATTTCAAAATGTAACATATTTCTGTAAAACACAATTGAGCACTAGGAAATCAAACAATAAAAATTATACTAAGTACCATAAAAGTTTTGAGAACTAGTGTACAAAAATAGTTGTATAATATGCATACCTACAAATGATTTACTTCCCTCTCTGTAGCAAGGAATTATTTTTCCTGTTGCCCTCATTTCCCTGGTTCATTATTTCTTTTTCTTTTTCATTTATTGTGAAATGAATTCATTCTTTCAGGCCATTTTCATCTCTGCATTCCTTTCCCTCACTTAGTGCCTTGTGAAATAAAAGATGCTCAATAAATATTTCTTTAAGTATAGTTATATACTGTATCAATATATAGCTATTAGTGTCAAATGATAATTTAGCTATGATCTCTGATAATCAAAACAATCAGTTGTAAGAATTACTTTTCATTATATGTGCTTTTACAGTATATGTGCTTTTTTTCATTATAAATGCTTTTACACCTTTATTAGGTATACATGGTTACTTCATGAGAGTACCCAGGAGAATAAGCAAGCTATTTTAGGTTCTCCAGCTTCTTAGAAAAGAATTCCTTAAAATTCTAATTGCCAGTAGATTTTAATTAAATGTATTACTGTAAACTTCCTTAGGGATTCCTTTACTGCCTCTAATCCAGTAGTACTAAAATTGCATTGTTTTTCAAAACTTAGTCTGCATAGATTTATAGACATTTTACCAAATATTATTTTTACTGATTTAGATGCACACAATTTATCTGCATTCTGACCATCTGTTACCACAGACAGAATTTGTCACATAAATTTGTGTTGAAAATTAAGCAAATTATCAGTACTTTAAGGTTATGTTTAAACAATGTTCAGTAAAAGATAGACAGGAAATATAATTAATAAACTAAATGAATTAAATTCTTTATCCCAATATTTGATACTTATACCGACCAAATTGAATCATAACATTTCATCCAGTTGTTTAACATCCTGCAAATTAGAAATGCAAAAGTTAACAAACAATGTAATTATTGTAAATTAATTGTGTATTTTGATGCTTGTCTAGTATTTGGAAAATCTCCAACTAATGCAATGGATAGAGATATTATCAACATATATTTATATTTTAGTGGGGAATGATGTTGTGATAGACGTAGGTTATCATATTGGTTCCCAAAATAACAACATTGTGATTTTATTTTATTTTATTTTTTTAGAGACAGGATCTCACTTTGTCACCCAGGCTGGAGTAAAGTGATCATAGCCTACTAGAGCACTGAACTTTTGGACTTCAATGATTCTCCCACTCGGCCTCCCCGGTAGCTGGGACAATAGGTACACACTACCATACCTGGCTAAGTTTTCATTTTTATTTTCATAGAAATGGGGTCTCAATATGTTGCCCAGGCTGGTCTCCAACGCCTGGGCTCATGCAATCCTCCCACCCTCGACCTCCCAAAGCGCTGGGATTACATGCATGAGCCACTGTGCCCAGCCCCATTTTGTAGTTTTAAATAGCTCATGTTGCTACCTGAGCCCCAGTTTTCTCATCAGAATATTAGGGCTAACAACATTTATTATGTTTTTGTGATGAGTCAAAGAAAACAAAATGTGTGACAGTTCTTTGAGAAAGCAATGCATTTTAACAGTACATGGCATAACCTTAATAATACCCTCACAAGATATTATAGTTATATTTGTAAATAATACTATCACAAAAATCTCAGTCCTATGATATAATTGTTCTGGAGACAATATAAACTAATGCGAGTTTATGACGCAACTAAAATACATGTTATTGAAACTCAAGAATAGACCTAGTATTGTACATATTAGCCTTAGAGGTTGAGATTGTATATTTTAGAAACTTCAAAGATTATAGAAAAATTTAAAAAAAAATGTGTAAAAATGGGGAAACCTTTTTATTTACAAGTTATCTGGAAACGTTTAATACTCGATGTGATAAATAATGTTGCCCTTTCTAATTGAAACTACTTTTTATGTACATATATTGGCACAGCAAATTGCTATGGCTGGAGGTTGGACACTTTCAACAGTTTGTTATATCATGCATATATATAATTTGTAAAACCGACAAAAAAGAAAAGATAAAAACTCTAAGTAGAAAATAGAATTTTATAACTACATTTTACAGATTATTCCAAGAGATATCATTGGTTATTTTATTATTTTGAAAATATTACTTATTTAAACAACTAAAAAAACCGGTAAAGCCTGTTATAGTTTCAACATTAGAAAGAATAAATTATTGAAAAATATGTAGAACAAAAACACCATCTTAATGCCACTGATACCACTATACTGTTGAACAAGTATTATATGAGGTATTGAACATTGCACATAATTATACAGTTAGGATTTGAGATTGTAGATAAACCAGTTGTTCAAGGCCACTAAAATACTGAAAAAGGATTATGATTATTAACAGTGGGGAGGAAAATACAACTATAAAAGCCCTTCAAACTCAAATCTGGAAATAGTAATTTTACTCAAAAATATACCACAACTACTAAGAGGTTTTAGTAATTCATGACACAAAGCAAGACATCCACCTATAATTTTTTCTTATCTATTACATAGATTCAGTGGTGACATAGCACATATTTGGGACCTGCATTGCAGTGTGATACTTATTACTGTTACGTTTTAGAAGTTACCCATTTAATTAAGGATTTTGTAAATGTGATATGTAGTAACTGGATTTTATCATTTCTGATAAATGGAAAATGTTTAGATTTTATACTAAGTATTATCATGCCTATTCACATCATGTAAAATATTTAAAATTCATGTATTTTAATTGAATGAAGTGCTGAAAAATTTAGATATGACTAATAGGTATTATTTGCTTATATGATAAAATTCAATTTTAGGTGGTACTTTATAGATTAGGAAATAGCTCCTCTTTTCTACTAATTTAAAATAATTCTATGGCTCTGATTTCTAAAATGTCTAATTATTTTCACTATTCAGTGAGTACTGTTAGAATATATTTCTTTCAATGATTTGTAAGATTTGGAGGAGTGAAAAACCTCAGGAAAATAAGAAGTGATTTACAAACATTTGGCTATGTAGAGTAGTTGCACTGGTATTGTATACTGGTAAACTTAAAATATGCTAATTTTGAAGCATCTAAGCAATGTTTGGCGAGCTGGCCTACTGGGTGAGAATACCATTTAAAAACATTTGTGTTACATAACACACAGCCATGAAAATGGCTATTCAAAATTCCCAGGTAGAACACAGTTGTCAGTGCCAAAAGAAAAGCTTTGCACATTAACACAAGAAAAGGAACTTTGCATCTTAAGGGATGGCACAACTGGCATAAAAGGTCATTAAATGCTAATAGACCCACTTGAGGTATGCTTGCTTAATGGAGGATTAGAGCAAAACAGACTTAAAAACCAACACTCAGAGAATTTTTAACTCTCTGGACTACTCAACATAAGGTAGGAAAACAAGATGGAAAATAAACTGTTTTTCAGCACTAATAATTATAAGTTTACGTAATTGTTTCATGCAAAAGGAACTTTGACAAAAATGATGGCAGAATCTATATGTAAGACTGTCACAGGAGAACTGGAAGAGTGGTTAGTTTATACAAAAATTTTGTTTGTATTCATCTTCATGTAGTAGAATAGACCACTGTTCAAGAAGTAGATGAAAAATTCATAACAGTTGAGAAATTTAGTCAGGACATAGAAAGAATAATGTTGAGATAAATTCCTTGAAGCCTTTTGCAACTGTCCTTAAGTTTATAAAAAGAGATAAATTTTCTTTGATCTGAAGACATTCTTTGTACATGTGCAGTGTACAACATACTATATACATATGGGGCTTCCCTATGTACATATACATATGCATACACTATCTATATGCCTTTTAAAAAGTATACACAGCTTTAACTCAAAGAAAATGAGTTAGCAACACAGTAATCATTGCCAGACAATCCAAGTGCTGAAATAAGTGATGTTCATCACTTCAAGGGCTATTTTACTTCTCACATTGCCCAAAATTGAGAATATCATTTCTGCTTTTAGTTTTTCTTTCATTGCAACACTGATTGTCATATATAATCTTTGTGCTTTTGCATAATGCCCACCCTGGATGTAACATATATTCACACACAACATTGGACATTTGAAATAAGCATGCTGGAACACAGGCAGGACCATATATCCATGCAGAGAATATTCTGAATATGTTTTTCCAAATTGACTGTAACATCAACATGCATCACTATCATATTTGGTCCTGTACAGCAAGGAATGTACAGCTGAAGCAATCATGGCTAGTTTCACTTGCAAGAGTTTCTTTAGAGAGGAACACCCAGTAGAGAAACCAAACAGAATGAATGAAAAAAAAAAAAATCCCCCAAAACCAAAAACTAAAAACTAAAGAAAAAAAAAAATTCCTCCCACATGTTAACACTGAAAATCTGGCCATTTTCCATGTAGTACATTTTCCTCATTCCACAAAAAACGTGTCTTCTCATAAAATTCAAGTTGAATTGTTTATAAGATACATATATTAGTGTCTTAGAGCTTTTCCTAACCATTGGAAAAGCTCATCTTGGTAAAGCATTTTCCAGCGTACATTGGCTTCGACAGTTTCCACAGCTCTTGAGAAAGAAGCAGCAGCTACCCCATCATAGTTCTTCATGAAGTTCTTGAGCTGGAAAAAGAAATTTTTGAATGGTAAATCTGCCTGTCTTAAAATGAACTCATGTCCAACATACATGAACAAGAATCTATTTAAAAAATAAAGAAACCCAATATATTTGAAACAAATGCCACAACCACTATAGAAGACATATTTAATATTGTGGAGTGAGTTTGGTAACGAAATGAAATATTACAGATTATGTCAATTAGTTATGATGTAATTGATTTTGGAACAGAAAAAGAAGAGTGGACATTACAACTTAAATAGCTCCAAATTCAGCTTCATGTTTCACAATTAGACATTAAAACAGACATTTAATTGATCATTTAAAAGCAGTTGATGGATTGTGGCAAGGACTAGTTCTAACTTCAATGCGTATACAATGCACCAAGTAGCCTTAAACACTGAATATAAGGATTAAAGTTCACATTTTGTCAGTAGAGAGAAAATTATTTTTCACCTTCTCCAAATGAATGATATTGGGCTTGACATTATCTTTGATGTCAAGGAATAACCAAAGTATTGTCTGGTGGAGGAAAAGCAATGGTGCTATGAAAACTGGATGATTAATGACACGGCAATCATCTGTGTAACTAGATTTTGAAATAATAAAGGAGGGATATGGTCTTATTTAGCTAGAGAATCTGAGCATTTAAGTTATAATTTTTAAATGTTTTGCCATATTTTTGACATAAAATTTTATTTAGAGAGTTCACATACTCTGGAAATACTCCAAGATTTTACTTCAAGATTAAATACCAGAAGTTTTTCCTTTCTGTTTGATATATCTTAAGAAGCTGACAACGAACTAACAATTGTGATGCTAATAGACAAATGTGAAAAATCAACTTGCAACACAGAAACATTATGTGGTGTAATTAGTGTGGGGTGTGATTCATCATATGGTGGGCGCCACATGGAGGATATGCCAGGAGAGAAATGCAGTGTATCAAGATTGACTCAGGGGCAGGCAGAAATGGTGGTGGAGGGTGGAGTTAAAATGTGGTAATAACTTTCTGAATTATTTTAGAAAGTAGTTCATGGGTAGCTTAGTTTATTTATAAGCGTTACTTTGATTCCATGATACTGATGGGTTTTCTAAGAGTTTTTACTCTGCTTTCCTACAAAGCCCTTTGCCCAGCAGCATTAGCAATAGATAACTGTATCTCAGAGGTACATCCTTTAGAAGATTTCAAAAACACTGTGCTTTTATAACAAACATGTAAAATAGGCAATGTATAACAAAGAATTAATGGGTGTTGTCCTTAAAACTGATATGGCATTTGACCAAATTACATATATTAAGAAAAAAGGAAGAAGCAAAGGGATTGGAGTTAATAAATATTAATAAATATTACAGGCATTAAGCCATGGCAATAGAAATATAGATACACATATACATAAAGTGGAAGTCTAATGCAAGTACTTGACTCATAATTTTAAACTTTATCTGATTAACATAAGAATACATTTGTACTTATATATTTATGTTCAGATTCATCCAGTCTATATCCTTAAAGCAAAAAGTAATACATTTTGATTCATTTTGAATTTTGTTTTATTATAAAATACAATATTGTAATGGCATTATTTACATGTTATAGGTCAATCATAAAAAAATTGCTTATACTCCTTTTAAAGTATATTCTGAATTATTACATTTTTTCCTAGGCAGTCACTGAATACACCAGAGAGTCATAAATGACCCTTTAGCAACTTTAACTCTGTGGAGCATGCTCTTGGTTTCCTTATGAGATGGTAAGCCAGCCTAAATACATGAAGTAAAACTCTTAAGTCCTTCTCAAAGGCAAACTATGGGTTTGAACATGAACTTTATTGACAGAAGGAGAGTAGGTTGGATTATCCTGCAAAATAACTCTCAATAGAAAATGTGAACTGGTGGTCTCCAGAGATTCACTTCTTAAATCATGATTTAAGCACGGTAAATACTCCCCTTGTGAGCTCAGAGAGTCTGAGGTGCCTCCTATGCATCTTAAGAGGAACTTATTCATCAGAACACATCTGGCCTTCTTTCCACAGTTGCCATTAATTGATCTTATGTCCTGCAATTCTCCATAGCTCTGCTATCCAACATGTGGTTGGAATTGCCTCTGACTGGCCCTAGTGCACACTCACAGTGCCTTACAAACCCCTGCCTCACTTTAGAGGGCTTGGGGTAAAAGAAAGGCAGTTAGCATTCTAGTTTGCTTGTTTCTTCCACTCTTTGGTAGGATTTATGCTGCCATTTGTGGGCAAAGGATTACCCAGGTGCCAAGGCAAGAGACTGAAGGCACAAACTTTAGCAGTATAATAAAGAAAATTGTTAGAATAAAGAATAGTTATAACACAAATTAGATATAGAAATGACTATGGACAATTATCAATCATTAGTATAAACATTATTAATCATTAGCTTTTAATATTACTCTTTGTTGCATTACCAATATAACCTAGGAATAACAGGCAAGTATAGGGTCAGGTGCCGAAGGGACCTTGTGAGAAGTGACCTAGAAGGCAAGAGGTGAGCCTTCTATCCCACCTGCATAAGGGCCGCTTGAGGGCTCCTTGGTCAAGTGGTAATGCCAGTGCCTGGGAAGGCACTGTTACTTAGCAGACTGCAAAAAGGAGTCTCCTTTCCTTGGAGGAGTCAGGGAACACTCTGCTCCACCAGCTTCTTGTGGGAGGCTGGATATTATCCAGGCCTGCCCACAGTCATCTGGAGGCTTAAACCCCTCCCTGTGGTGCTGTGCTTCAATGGTCATGCTCCGTGTCCACTTTCATGTTCCTCCCATACTCCCGGTTCCTCTTTGAAGTTCGTAGTAGATAGCGGTGGAAGAAATAGTGAAAGTCTTTGATCTTTCTATAAGTGCATAGAAGAAAATGCTGACATATGCTGCCTTCCCTCTCTGCTTTGGCTACCTAAAAGGGAAGGGCCCCCTGTCCCATGATCACGTGATTGCTTGACCTTATCAATCACTTGGATGACTCATCCTCCTTACCCTGCCCCCTTGTCTTGAATACAATAAATATCAGCACGCCCAGCCATTTGCGGCCACTACCGGTCTCCTGTCTTGATGGGAGTGGTCCCCTGGGCCCAGCTGTTTTCTCCTTACCTCTTTGTTTTGTGTCTTTATTTCTTACAATCTCTCGTCTCCGCAAATGGGGAGAATACCTGCTAAGTCCCAGAGGGCTGGACCCTACATCATTAGTGTTTTTTTTTTTTTTTTTTATTGTTTTCTAACTATACCATGATATGTTTTTATTTTAAAATGTTGCAAGTTTAGGCACTTTTATAAAATAACATTTAGTAAAATGGCAATGTTGTTTGTGTTCCCTATCTTTTTAGCATAAAATTTTGAAGCATGGTTGTTAATTTTTCTATTAAAAAGATTTTAGCATTAAAATTTCCTCTTATTTCAAGGTATCCTGTCATAAGATAAATTATTTTTAGAGTAGATTGTAAAACATAATATACTCTTAGTAACTATGTAAATGAATAGAATTAACTATTGCCCTACTATAAAGTTAATATCTTCAATATTAAAACTGTAAATGTGATGCCTTCGATGCACAGGATCTATGCTCCTCCACAACAGTGAGGTATGTTGGTTTAAAAAGCAGAAAAATGGGCATGTGAAAAGATTGGTTAATGGTCATTAATGTGGAAAAATTGCAAGGGCCTCTGAGGTTCCAGAAGATTGTCTCCAATAGTTTAAAATTAAATAAATGACAGATTGCTTTATGGAGAAATATTGTTCAAATTGCTAGAGCCATTCAATTAAAATTAAAAGGAAACTCCAGTTTCAGGTACTAGAATACTGTTTTTGGGAGAAAACCATGGAACAATGTAAGCGTCTTTACTGAATCCACCTAAAGCTGATGAGGATCATTAAAATCTGGAATGAGTTTTCAGAATTCATAAAGATGCTGATTCCCTTTTGATCTATAAACCCTTAGAAATAAGAATATGCCATATCCACAGGGAGGATATTGGGCTTTCTGCTTATGAGGTTTATGGGTTATGGTAGAATGCGACTGCATTCTCCTCAGCCTCTTCTATTTAAGAAAGGGAGGTTATCATCATAAAAACCAAAACCTCCACCCCATCTGACAATAGTGTTCCTCAATCTTATAGATGATGTAAGTATTAAAAAGCCCCAGGCAGCACCTGTTAAACTGCAAAGCCAGAGTAAATAACTCCAGAGTGAAGAGCTTCATTCCTCACGCCACTTAGGGACTGCATTGTGTTGTTAGCTGCTTTGTAGATAATGAAATAAAAGCCATAATTGAGTTTCAACTTTGAAATTATACCCTTCATTATAGGAGCACTTTGAAACATCTGAAATGGCAATAAAATAAAGTGTAAAAATTTAATAAATCAGTGAAATATGTAAGACAAAACAGTCAGTATGTGATAAAATCAATTAAATGTCTAAAATATTTTCTTTTCATGGCCTGGGTGTTACCAAGTCCAGGAAAATATGAAAGGCAGACAGAGTTAGAGGAAAGTAAGAAGAAAAATAAGAGAAGGGATGAGAGGTAGGGAGGAGAGGAGATAAAAGAGAAGGAGAGAAGCACAGAGAACGAAGGGAGCAAACAGGAGAGAAGAGAAGAGGGAGAGATTTCGCTTTGTGTTCACTTCAATGGCTGCAGAGGTTGTGACTAAATGAGTCTTTCATTCCCATATTATTGAATGTGAAATCGTGAAATTAAAAGTACTTCATTTAAATACAGAGAAAATTGGAAGCAATCATTAATTTAATTGTTCTTTCTTTCTGTTTTTGGTGGATATGAAAACAGTCCTTTCCAGTTAGCTTCCTTTATTTAAAAAATAGTAAAATTGTTCCAGGGTGTTCGAATTTAATCCTTCAGGGTTGGGAACACACATAGCAGGGATAAAGACTGAATTTCAAATCATTACAATCAGAGACTTAGCTTAGCTTAGCTCATGGTGTGAAAGAATCCAAGTTAGTGCACGCGGGATAATCACAGGAAACTGGACAATATTAGAAGACATTAAGGATGGTGCCAGGGTTGATGTTTCTAGGGAATGGTGCTCAGTGTGATTAGCTGCGGGGCACAGCATTAAGCATTCTGTCAGTGAAAACTAAGAAAACCATCATTATCAATGTCAAATATCAGCTATATTTTACAATGGAGAACAGGAGCACAAGAAAAGGCAATCAATGTTTGAAGCGTGATCCACTGTAATCAATTAAAAGAGTCTATATTTTGCTTATTTTTTCCTTCCTCCTTAACCCTCTCCCCATTTCTCATCTCTCTATATTAGTAATGTGACTTAATGGCAAAACAAGCAAACAAAACTAGCTGGCTTAAATTTCCAGAGTAATAAACCAGAAATAACATAGTAAGGAAATGTTAAATACTCCGTAATCTGGACACCAGTCCTTAAAAATCAAGTTTATTTTCATTAATGACATTCATTTGTGATTGTACCAAGCAATTTTAAAACAACTTATTAATCTCAATATGTATTACCAGATATGCTCCTTTCTACACATAAGAATTTGTTTCATTTAAGAGGCTACATAGCACAAAGCAATATTATTATGTACAGTAGGTCCATTGTCTGTTTAAGGCTGACCACAAAGCAGTGAGACACATGGTCTGTATCTCAACACCAACCTTCGTCCGTTATACAAATACTGAGTCATTAACAGGATGGCTTTGTTGTTTAGTGAATCCTACAGTGGGTTAATAGAATCATTTGAGGAATAGCTGATTGGATCAGTGATCTCTGAAGTGGACTGTGGATCTCCAGGTCTGAAAATTATTACATTCAAACATTTCTTGCAGGCCTTCAATGTTTGATATGTTAAAAATACTCTTTGCAAATTATGAATTGAATAGTCTTTAACGTGTGTCTGTGTATGTGTGTGTGTGTGTGTGTGTGTGGCGTGCATGTGTAAGTAAAAGGAATGGATATGAATCTGTTGGAAAGAAATGACTGAAGTAAATGCATAATTTCAAATGTTTATAAAATAAAATAATTAGACTTCATCTTAAAATATTTACCTCTTTGAGTTCACCTTCAGTATTAAGAAATTCTGTAACACCACTGATAAGTTTGGAATTCATAAACAATGCTTCTCCGTACCTCAAAAGAAAAAAGTATTAATGTTAATGCAGGTAGTAATTACAAAAATATTACTATAAAGATTTTTTAGAGTTCTTCTCAAGGGTTCCATTTGATCATTGTTGTCAGAGACGGCCAGATCTCTGAGCACTCAAGTCCATTTCTCTAGGGATTCGGGGAGGGACAAAGAGTTATGGCTATGGGATATCATCAGTTCCCACCTAATACGGCTCACAGTGTTTCAGAGAAGTCTTAAGTTGTAGCAAATTTTTTAAAGGAGCCCTCTATAACTGGATTTAGGGATTAACAGTATATTTCCAAGGCAAGGCCTGAGAACAAAATATTTTAAAACTTTCAATCACAAAGCAACGTAGCTCATTGGAAGGGAAAATGATTCCAACAAAGGCAAGAGGAGCTGCAGGATCAACTTAGGCCACTGTCAGATCCTTTGGTATGATTAGTAATAATTGACACTGGCATTTTCATATTTTATTCTTACAAACTGAGGCAAAATGCATTCTCAAAAATGCTCTCCAAAATATTAGCTTTTTCATGTGCACATTAAAGTATAACATCTACTTGTTCATTTGGATTGCCTAATCCTTGTACCACAAACACAATTACTTGACTTTTGACCCAAGGCAAGGAACAACTTGTGTCAGTGAATTGAAAAGAATTCTCATTTTACTGATTTGTCCCTACTATGCTAAGGATACCTATCACAGGTCATCATACTTTTACAACTAAGGTAAGTACAATAAAAATAAGACCCTGGATTTTTAAAGACAAGGATCTACACACTGTTACAAGAGGTTTTCTAATGCTTCCATAACTTGTGGGATCTTAAGTGTCTAATATAAGATTTAATTAAGTTTCTGTAGAATTTAGTTCTCTCATCTATAAAATGAGAAGGCTGAGCTAGATGACCAATGAGATTTGTTGTAATTCTACCATTGAACTATTCCACAGGAAAAAAAAAAAAAAAAGTTAGCTAGGTAAAAGCAAGCAAATAGCCATTCAATAATAATAAAAGTGATCACTTTCAATCAGTATGTGGGTACAAAATTGTCCAACTATCCAGGCAAATAACATTTTTATTTTCTAAAGAGGTATTAGTTGTCTTTACTTATATTGTCCTGTGACGATAATAATAAAGCACAGTCTGTCCCTTGAAGGTATTACACTATCTAGTTGAAGAGTTTGACATGTAATCAGATAATTTCCATGTATTGTGGCTAAATGAGGTGGTGATAAAATTATATACAGTGCTCAGAGAGGATCTCTTTATCTGTAGGGTCTTGGGAATGGCTTCTGGGAGGTAATGGCATCTAGATTGACCATGGAGTAGTTATGAACAACAGGGAAGAATGTAAGTTTAGGCAGAAGATGAACATAAACAAAGAGATGTGAAAAGACATGGTTTGTGCAGACAACTACAAGCAGTTTGATATTAACAGTGCATACAGGCCAAGACGATGGCTCACGCCTATGATCCCAGCACTTTTGGGAAGCCAAGGCAGGTGGATTGCTTGAGCCCAGGAGTTCGAGACCAGCCTGGGTAACATGGGGAAACCTTGTCTATACAAAAAATAGAAAAATTAGCCAGGTGTGGTGGTGTATGTATGTGGTCCCAGCTACTCAGGAGACTAAAGTGAAAGGATCACCTGAGCTCAGGAGGTCAAGGCTGCAAAGAGCTGTGATTGTGCCACTGCACTCCAGCCTTGGTGACAGAGTGAGACCCTGTCTCAAAAAACAAACAAACAAACAAACAAAAATTAGTCCATACACTGATACATTGTGAGCCTGGGGACTGAAGAACAAGACACTGAGAAAATATGCAGAGGACATATTAAGGAGCTTAGATTATAAATCTCACTTAGAAAGTTTTATAGCAGGGAAATATCACATTTGCTTTTCTGAAAGATTCTTGGGATAAACGGAAGAGGCTAAAGTGTGTTTGTTTAATTATAGAGGCAGTGAGACAGAAGGCTATTATTGTAAGAGTACTGGGAAGAGATGAGAACCTGCACTAGGGAAGTCGTCGCAAAAAAAGAGAGGAAGAATTCAACAAACTTTAGAAACTGTTCAATTGACACGACCTAAAGTCTAATTGTTACATATGACAAGAGAAAAGGGGACGCCTATTAGACTTCCAGAGGTTGGGCTTGAGCAATTGGTGGATGGCTACAAGATTTACTGTGAAAAGGAGGATAAGAGAAACATCATGGATTTAGCTTTGCAGGCACACTCATAAAGGCAACCTCGATGGGCAATAATCCATCACAGGGAGAAAGGTAGGGACACTGTCTGAATTAGAGATACAGATTTGGGAGTAATTGAAACCATGAGAGTAGAAGACATCTAAAATCAAGAAGAACTTGTAGAGTGAGAAGAAGGGTGCCTTCAACAGAGCTCCATGAATGCCAGCACTCAAAAAATCGACAGAGGAGCAGAAGCCCATGAAGATTATGCTCCTATTTGTCAAAGTAAACACCACTGTATTTTTAGATAGGATGGAGATCATGGATTCAGCGAGACAAAATAAGCATATCAGGAACCAATAATTTTTTGGTAGGAAATAAACTATATATGCCTATAATTGCATTGCCCTGAACTCTGATTTACAAAATCACTCCCTAAAGAAACTGTGTATTGGTAGATATTTGATATTCTTTTAAGTTAGATGTTTGTATACATTAATTTTACCTTAAGTGTTTGACTATTCGCTCTATCATATGCACAAAAGCAAAGCAAGCTTTAATCGTCCAACTATTACAAGATCTGAGCTGAAAATATTAAAAAAGTCAAAGTGTCTTATAGAAAAATCAGTGTTTTCTCACAATGAAATATCTAAGGATAGAGTGTTTTAATTCAACACAGCCATTCTAACTGAACTCATTATACCAGGGCAACTGATGAAGGTATGCTTAAAAATAATAAAGATTGCACACTAGCTTTTCAGAGACAGAACAATAGGTCTGCGTACTGTCTGGGATCATTTAAGTTTTAAAAAGGCAGCATTTACACGCTCTATAGTAAATTGAATTTTAATAGTCCATAGAGATGATCAGAGTAATAAATTAGCGTGTATTATAATATATTTAAATGCATAATGAAATATCTTATAAAGTTGAGGCTAAAGAATTCTCACCATGAAACAAGATGTCCTGGGAATAAATTTTACTGCAACTGGAATTATACAATGATTCAAATGATGAATATTACTTCTCTACATCATGGTTTTATTCAGGTATTTTAAGATATTTATATTTAAAGAAAATTTAAAACAATTATATGGAAGTAATTAAAGTTTTATTTTTATAATAGCACTGTATTTATAAATCATTTCTATAACATATTCAAGATATAGGGGTTTTATGATACAGCGTCTTCAACTTTGGACAGGTTGATAGGTTTTCCAGGAAAGTTGCTGAGCTAAACCTTTTATACTCCAAATGTTTGCACATATAATTAATTAAGGCTATCAATTTTAATAAAGGAAATATATTATAGAATTTAAAAAGTAATTTTGAGTTTCACAGGAGTGGCAACATTCATCTTGGTTGAGTATTTTAAAATCTAATCCTATGGCATGGATCTTAGCTTTAATACAAAACTTGGGCCTTTATTCCTCATATTTCAGCTTTAATTTACTCATTCAAGTAAGAATTCTTATGTCTACCTGGTATTTAGTATCTTCCATTTATCTCTGAAAAACTTCCAGGCAAGGTCTCGGCCATGTGGATTTCGAGCTACATGGATTATGACATCAATTGCATCTTGATCCAGCACCACCTCAGAATTCAGTGACAGATTTAGAAGCCTACAAAGATAGAATTTTGTAAAAATTTTTAGTCCAATAACTTAAACATTTTTATAATCTTACTAAAATTATAGGACCTAGTTTATCATATTCTTCAAAAGAATAATCTAGTGTAATCTTTAATAATGCAAACTTATAAATAGAACACATTTGTTTATAAAAGAGAGAGGATCAAACTCATGGTATTTTAATTAAAAACATTAAACTCTAAAGAAATCTTGTGGAAGGACAAATCACAATTCTGGTTTGATGATGCAAATTCTCCTTTAAAACTCTTTATACTGAACACTTCCTTTTATAATGAAATATTGTCTTAAACATATATAAATTATGTAAAATAGTCATAAAAAGATATAACCTCTGAAATCAAGTAGCTTTAGTCTTTAACATGGCAGTTTTCCTAACCTTCAGGAAGATATATTTTAAAATAACTAACATATATTCAAGTAAATAAAAGCAATTTCAGAGCAATTTGATTAACAGAGAATACTTTTGTTACAGAAACAAATTTAGAAAATCAGTTGACCTACCTATTTAATAAATTCCTGTCATCACTGCAAGTTAAGGCTTCCAATAATATTTTCTTCTCAGAAACTGCTGTGGTGGAATGGAATTTCATCCATATGAATTCCCAGACATCCTCATCCAGTAGTGACACTCCTGTACAGTATACGATGTCTCTAACATTTAGTGGTATTCTAAAGAAGCAACCCATGGTGGTTTTCTATTAATTAAAAACTTCACAGTATTGAAAATAAAGACAGACTTTGCTTTACTACAGTCAGGTTTTTAAAAGATTATTTTGCTAATTAGATTTTACCTGAAACAGAATACTACATAGTAATAATATTTTCAAAATATTTCTCACTGAATGAATAATGTATTTTATTCAAAGGTAGTTTTGAACATAATTATTATTTCCACTCTTTACTACACTTAAACAAAAATAGTAACATAAAGGCTTCACAAACCTATGAAAATAAGGCACTTTATCTTTTCACCAACTTTAATATGTTTATTACACAAAGATTTTGCTCTCACAATTGGTAGACCCAAGAATGTTGAGAAAGTACCAGTTGAGGAGACTAATTAATTTGGATAGAACAGAAACATTTTCTCTTAAATTCTTAGATAACTTTATAAGTAATTTTCTCAAGCAACTCTGCAAATTTTGGAGACCTAGAAGATTATAAATATAGGTAATAAACAGATACCAAAACATAAGTAGAAAGTTATTTTTTCTTATGTTTATAAAATAACTTAAAATATACTAAAATTTGACTTTGATCCGAAATGCAATATTATAGTGGGAAACTGTACATTTAATTAGAGTTGGCTATTCATAAGTTTTAAATTTTCATCCCTACTTTGTCATAGTGATTTTTCTTACTAAATATTATTTCTTTAAGTTTTGGTACGTACCCTACATTTACTGACTTTTTAATACGCTTCTCTGAAAAAATGCTCCAATACTTTTTTTTTAAAGTTTCAAAATTTAATTTTGCTTTTTTTCAACATTCACTCATCTACTATCAAATTTCTCATTACTAATTTGAATGTGGCAGTTATATACTGCTTTCTCTGGATAGCAAAAGCAAACAATGCCTTTTAAAGATTTAGGACCTTGATGATTAAAATACTGCTATGATTAAAGGAGTATTTGGAAAACAGGAAGAATTGTGTGAATAACTGCCAGTAAGATAATCTGAATCTCATTTTGTTAAGCAGCCAAGAAGGGCTACAATCAGGATATTGTGGCACTATGCCAGGTGTGTAGAATTCTAAGAAAGTATCATACAAAATTCATGTTCCCAGAAAAGGCTAAACTTATTCTGTCTTTTTCAACAAATAAAGTATTTGGAGAAAAGTTACTTTAATTTGGTTAACTGAAGCCCTTTTGCTCTGTGGCATTAGAAAGCATTTTGTTTGATTTGTTCTTAATGAAACAAAAGGAATACAGACATAGAATAAACCATGAAAGAGCTTCACATCTTTCTCCTGTTTTCCATCTCACCCCTGCAAGCCCTGTGAAAAGTACCAACAAAAGCCTTCTCAATGACTGGTGACATGTTCTCTCTGCTGTGTTTATGACCAGCTTGACACAGGGCATCCCTGAAATCACTAAGGAAGGCATTGCCACCACATTTTGAAGGATGTGCTCAGTTCTGGTTAAGATTACAGAGATGCCTCCATCTTTAATAACTTAAATCAACAGTTATAAAAGAGAGTGGGTCTTTTCCTCCATATATTATAGGCTACAGAGCACAACACTGCATTATTGCCCTACTTTTGCCAAAAGAGTGAATAAAACTTGCAAGAAAAAATCAATAAAATATCTAGTGAAATCACTAACCCACCAATCAATGTACATTTCCTTAATGTTAAGCATGATATTATAGTAACAGTTTACTTTCTAAGATATCAATATACCACAGAGAATATAGGGATAAAGCCCCTTAAGTCAGGATTTTTATCACGTATAGAACCAACCTCCAATATCAATGTTCAAGAAAAAAAGGCACATAGAAATACAGAAAAAAATGTAACAGAATACACTAAACTATGTTGCCCGGAAAGCACTTGAGTACCACATACTATACCAATGCCATATACTACAGTTACCCGTAAAAGTACCCAGCCCCTGGCAACCATCATTCCACTCTTTAATTTCATAAGCTTCACTTTTTAAAATATCTCATATAAGTGGAATCATTTCTGTCTTTCTGTGACTGTCTCTTTCACTGAGCATAAAGTCCTCCAGGTTCATCAATATTGTCAATATTGAAAAATATCCTTCTTTGTAAAGGCTGAATAGTATTTCATCATATGTATACACTACATTTCCTTTACCCATCCATCTGTTGAACATTTACGTTGTTTCCACATCATGGCTAATGTGAATATTGCTGTAACAAACTTGGGAATGCTAATATGTTTTTGATATCTTGATTTCAATTCTTTTAGATAAATATACACAAATGGGATGCTGGATTATATTGTAGTTCTATTTTTAGTTTTTTGAGAACATTCCATACTGTTTACCACAGCAGCTGCACTATTTTGCATTCCCATCAGCAGTGTGGAGGAGTATTGATTTCTCCACAACCTTGACAACATTTGCTGTGTTTTGTTTTTTGATAATAGCTATCCTGAGTGTGAGGTGATATTTCATTGTGATTTTGATTTGCATTTTCCTGGTGATTAGTGACTTTTTTTCATATACCTGTTGGCCATGTCTGTGTCATCTGGGGAGAAAATTAAATCCTTACCCCTTTTTGTAATCGGATTAATATTGTTGTGTAGCTGGACGCAGTGGCTCATGCCTGTAATTCCAGCACTTTGGGAGGCTGAGGCAGGCGGATCACGAGGTCAGAAGATCTAGACCATCCTGGCTAACACAATAAAACCCTGTCTCTACTAAAGATACAAAAAATTATCTCTACTAAATTATAGTAAATTATAGTAAATCTCTACTAAATCTAGTAAATTATCTCTACTAAAAATACAAAAAATATGTGGTGGCGGCCGCCTGTAGTCCCAGCTACTCAGGAGGCTGAGGCAGGAGAATGGCGTGAACCCAGGAGGTGGAGCTTGCACTGAGCTGAGATTGTGCCACTGCACTCCAGCCTGGGCAATAAGAGAAAGGCTCCATCTCAAAAACAAAACAAAACAAAAAACCTATATATGCATATATAGTTTTGCTGTTGAGTTGAAGGAGTGTCTTATATATTTTGGAGATAAACCCTTTTTCAGATATATGGTTTGCAAACATTTTCCCCATTCTGTAGGTTGCCTTTTTACTTTTGTAGATCGTTCCCTTTGCTGTGCTTTTTAGTTTGATGCAATTCTACAATTTATTTTTATGCTGCCTATGCTTTTGATATCATATCCATGAAATCATTGCCAAGATCAATGTCATGAAGTTTTCCCCTATGATTTCTTTAAGAAGTTTACTGTTTGGGATCCCATTTAAGTCTTTAATTCATTTTGAATTGATTTTTGTGTCTGGTATATAACAAAGGTCCAATTTCATCATTTCTTTTACATGTGGATATCCAGCTTTCCCAGAACAATTTGTTGAAAAGACTATCATCTTCCTATTGTGTATATTTGTCACCCATTGTTGAAGAGCAGTTGGGCATATATTTGTGAATTTATTTTTGGCTTTATATTCTGTCTAACTGGTGTATATGTCTGTCTTTATTATAGTACCATATTATTTTGACCACTGTAGCTTTGTAACATATTTTAAAATTACCAAGTATGATTCCTCTAGCACTGTTCTCCTTTCTTAAGATAGGTTTGGCTATTAAAGTAGTCTTTTGTGGTTCCACATGAATTGTAGAATTTTTTAAATGTCATTGGAATTTTGATATAAATTGCATTGAATCTGTAGATTGCTTTGGATAGTATTATAATTTTAAAATATTAATTATTCCAATCCATGAACATCAGATGGCTTTCCATTTGTCTTATTTTCTTTCATCTATGTTTTATGGATTTTAGTACACACATTTTTCACTTCCTTAGTTCAGCTTATTTCTAAGTATATTATTCTTTTGAAAGTTTATTTATATATATATTTTTTTTTCATAGAGATGGGGTCCCTCTCTGTTTCCCAGGTTGGTATCAAACTCCTGGCCTCGAGTGATCTTCCCACCTTGGCCTCCCAAAGTGTTGAGATTACAGGCACGAGCCGCCATGCCCAGCCTATTTTATTTTTTGGTGCTGTTGTAAATGGGATTGCTTTCCTGAGTTATTTTTCAGATAGTTTATTGTTAGTGTAGAGAGACACTACTGATTTTTTGTGTGTTGATTTTATATCCTGAAAATATACTGAATTTATTAGTTCTAACAGTTTTTTGGTGGGGACTTTAGGGATTTCAATACATAAGATCATGTCATGTGCAAACAGGGACAATTTTACTTCTCTTTTTTAAATTAGGATGCCTTTTATTTCTTTTTCATCCCTATTTTCTTTGGCTAAGGGTTCCAGTATTATGTTTAATACAAGTGGTTAAAGGAGGTATTCTGATTTTGTTCTTGGTTGTAGAGGAAAAGCTTTCAATTTTTCACCATTGAGTATAATGTTAACTGCAGACTTTTCATATATGGCCTGAATTACATTGAGGCATTTCTCTTTTATTCCTTATTTATTTGTTGAGAATTTGTTTTTATCATGAAAGGATGTTAAATTTTGTCAGTGCTTTTTATTTATTGAGATGATCATGTGATTTTTATCCTTTATTCTAATAATGCGATACGTAACAGTAATTTATTTTTGTATGTGGAAGCATCCTCGCACCTCAGAGATAAATACCAGCCAGTCATGGTGTATCATCCCTTAATGTACTATTGGTTTCAGGCTGCTAGCAATCTGTAGAGGATTTCTGCATAGGGGTATTTACCTGTAGTTTTCATTTCTTGTGATGTCTTCGCCTGGCTTTGCTATCAGGGTGATGTTGGTAAAATAAGTTTGGAAGTGTTCCTCAATTTTTTTGAAAATTTCAGGATTGAAGGATTCTTTAAATGTTTGGTAGAATTCACCTTTCAGTGAAGTCATCTAGTCCTAGGTTTTTCTTTGTTGAGAGGTTTTTGGTTTTCAATCTCCATCCCAGTTATAGATCTGTACAGACTTGCCAATTCTTCATTGGTTAGTCTTGATAGGCTACATTTTGTAGGAGCATGTCCATTTTTTTTTATTATTTCATTTGTTGGCATATAATTGTTCATAGTAGTTTCTTTTGATCCTTTTTATGTCTGTGGCATCAGTTGTAATATCTACTCCTTCATTTCTCTTTTTGAGTCTTCTCTCTTTTTAAACTAATCTAGTTTAAGATTTATCAATTTTATCTTGTCTGATTTTTTCTATTGTTTTTCTGTTTTCTATTCTGTTTTTTTCTGTTCTTATCTTTGTTATTTCCTCCCTTTTGCTAACTATGTGGATAGTTTGTCCTTTTTCTCTCTCCTTGAGGTGTAAAGGTAGTTTCAGGTCATTATAAATATAGGTATTGATCACAACAAACTTCCCTCTTAGTACTGCTTTTACTGTATCGCGTAAGTTTCGTTATGATGCGCATTCATTGTGCATCCATTTTTGTTTGTCTTGATGTACTTTTTACTTTCCTTTTGGAGTTCTTCTTGACCCGATTGTTGTTCAAGTGTGTCTTGCTTAATCCACATATTTGTAATTTTTTCGTTTTCTTTTTGCTATTGATTTCTAGTTTCACTTCATTTTGTTGAGTAAAAATATGTGATAAAATTTCAAACTTCTTAAATTTGTTAAGACTTGTTTTACGACCTAACATGTAATCTAACTTGGAGAAAGTTCTAAGTGTGCTTGAGAAGATTGTATATTCTGTTGCCATAGGGTATGATATTCTGTGTATGTCTGTTAAGTCCATTTGGTTTGCAGTGTTGTAAGCCCTCTCTTTCCTTATTGATCTTTTGTCTGGATATCTTATTTATTATTAAAAGTTGAATACTGAAATCTCCACTATTTTTAATGCTTTTTATTTCTCCCTTCAGTTCTGCCAATATTGGCTTTATATATTTAGGTGCTCTAATGTTGAAAGTATATATGTTTATAATTTGTCATATCTTTCCAGTGGTTTGACACTTTTATTATAATATAATGCTCTTCTTTGTTTTCTGATGGTTTTTGACTTAAAGTCTTTTTTGTCTGATATAAACATAGCTACACCTGCTTTCTTCTAGTTTTCCATTTGCACAGAGTATTTTTTTCCATCCCTTCACTCTCAGCCTATATGTGTCCTTAAAGCTAAAGTGAGACTCTTATAGACACTACACAGTCAGGTCTTGCTTTGTTAATACATTCAGCCACTTTTTTTTTTTTTTTTTGATTGGGAAGTTTAATCCATTTTTATCTATAGTAATATTGATAGAGAAGAATTTATTTTCGTCATTTTAACAAAATTGTTTTCTATTGGTCTCGTAGTTTTTATTCCTGTCTTTTACTCACTTGCCATCTTCCTTTCTTTGAATTTTTATATTGATATGCTGTGATTTGTTTTTCCCTCTCTTTTGTGTAACTTCTGTGGCTTTATTAGTGTGCTTACCTTGATGTATACATATAACAGTCTATTTTAAGCTGATAACAACTTAAGCATAAATGCACACAAAACTCCACAGTTTAACTCCTGTCCTCACACTGTTATTGTTTTCACAATTTGTATCTACTCATATTGTGTACCTTTTAATATATTTTAGTCACACTGATTTTAATACTTTTGTCATTTAAATTTTATACTAGAATTAAAAATTATTTACCTACCACCATTACAGTAATAAAGTATTTGTATTTATCTGTATGTTGATTTTTACCATAGAGCTTCATACTTTCTTAGGCTATTTTGTTGCTGTTTAGCATCCTTTTATTTCAACTTGAAGAATTTCCTTTAGCATTTCTTTCAAGGCAAGTCTGCTGGTGATTACCTCACTTAGCTTTTGTTTGAGAAAGTCATTATTTTTCTTTTATTTGTAAATGACATTATTGCTTGTATAATATTCTTGCTTGACAATTTTCTTTTTCCTTTCAGCATTTTGAATATACCATTCCACTTCCTTCTAGCTTGCAAGATTTCTGCTGAAAAATCTTTTGATATTTCTACAACTGTTCCTTAGCAAGTGCCAAGTCACTTTCCTTTTGCTGTTTTCAAAATTCTTTTACTTTTGCCAATTTGATTATAATGTGTATTGGTGTACATTTCCTTAAGGTCACTTTATTTTGGGTGCTTGGGCTTTTTGCTTCTGAACGTCCATTTCCTTCTCTAGATTTGTGAAGTTTTCAGCCATTATATCTTTGAAAGAGCTCTCCAGTCATTGTATTTTCTGCTTCTTGGACTTCCATGATGTATATATTTGTCCACTTGCTGGTATCCCGAAAGTCCCTTAAGCTTTCTTCACTTCTTTTCATTATTTTACATTTTTGCCCTTCTAAGTAAATTTTTAAATACTTGTCTTTAAGGTTGCTGATCAATCCGTCTTCATGAATCAGATCTGCTGTTTAACGCTTCTATTAATAGTAGATTTTCAGTTAAGTTATTGTGTACTTCAGCTTCATTACCTGTTTAGTACTTTTAAATGTTTTATATCTCCTTGTTTAAATTATCATTTTTTTAATGCACTGTACTCTTGACTTCTGGGATCTTCTTTATGATAGTTATTTTGAGTTATCTGTCAGGTAAATCATATGTTTCATTATGGTCAACTTTTGAAGTTTTATCTTGTTCCTTTGTTTGGGACATCTTTCCTAGATTCTTATTTTTTTCTATCAGTTGATGTCTACACATTAATCAATTACTTCTCTGAATTCACAAACTGGCCTTGTACAGAAGAAGATAATCACCCAATAACCTTGCTAGAGACTCTGGGAACCTCTACTGTCTTTATTTCCAGGGAGAAGCAGGCAGCTGTGGTTGTGTCTGCTTGCTCTGTGCTGAGCTGGGGAGAAGCTGCAGTGTCTTAACAGTTCAAGCCACTGTTTCTGTTTTTCTCTCAGTGGCTAGCCTGCCCCAGACCCATCAGAACGCCAAGACTGAGAAGTAGGATGTTAATTCTTTGGGGTGCCCCAGAGAAGTTTGAGCACTGGATGCACAGATCAACTCTTTCCCTCCCTATGGGGAAGCCAAGAGCTGAGAATTTCCCTCTATTTGTTCTGTGCTAAGCAGTAGACAAGACCTATGACATTTACCAGTTCAAACTCCTATCTCTGTCCTCCTCCAGCTAGTTAGGCTATGGCAGATCTGCCAGAGCTTCAAGACTAGTAAAGCAAATTCTCATTCTTTGGGCAGCACCAGAAACATTGAAGCAGTGGAAGCACAGATCAAATCTCTCCCTCTCTAACACGCTGTCAAGAATTGGGATATTTTTTCCTCATTACTCTGTGCTGAACAAGGGAAAAACATGTGGCATCTCTAGCTCAAGTCACCACGTCTATTCTCCCTCATACGGCTAGATTTTGCTAGACTTTTTAGAGTTCCAAGGCAGGCAAGACAGAAGCCAGTCTTCTGGGGATACCTTTGAAAATGGTAAGATACTGGATGCATGAATCCACCTCTTTTATCCCCTGGGAGAAGCTGGGAGGAGGAATTCTCTTCCTGATCATTTGACTGTGTACTAGGGAGTAGAGATTCTGATAAGTGTGTGTGTGTCCTGAATCACTCTACTAGCTTTGATGAGTGGTTTTACACTCACTAATGATACAGGAACATTTCAATTAGTTTCTGGATTTCTCACAAAGGGAATTTGCCCATTAATTGTTGCCGAATCATTGTGTTTGTCAGGGGAAGAAGAATCCAGTGCTTCCTGCTCTACCATCCTGCTGACATCACACTAAAGATTGTATACCCTTCAAGAGGGTATCATTGCCATGCCCTGGGCCTAACCATTGAGCTTCAGAGTAACAGCAAGGCATCCAGCAAATAATCTTCTGAGAGTTGAACTGTACAAAAATGTTACCTGTAACTTTTTTTTTAATTACTTTTTTTAAAAAAAAAATCCATGGTTTAATCAGTCATCTTTGGTAAATGTTTGATGTTGGAAAGACTGGATTTCTGAAAATAAGTATTCATTGCGTTGGCCAGCATTGAAGTGATACTTGCTAAAACACAGCCTTTGGGTGAGTTAAAAGGATATAAAGTAGCAGTATATTTAAGGAGCTACTGTATGGCAAGTTGGTCATAGGCAGAGCAAGAAGAAGAGATTCTGAAAGGACACTTGGCAATAAAATATTGGATAAAATGACAGACAGGCCACCCTGAAGGAATCTAACACAAATGGATAAAATGACAGACAGACAACCCTGAAGGAATCTAACATAAATACGGGGCAAAGACTGTCTTTGAAGGCAAAGCTGCCTATAACAAGGGCAGGTTCTATATTTGTGTCTGTAGCCTCAAATCAAGAGAAAGACTGCATACTTTGAACATGCTTTACAAAAAACTGCTGGTCAAGTGTCAGTCTTCTCAATGGCTGCCCATCACGTAGCAGATATATCAAATTTGATGAAATTTCATTACTATGAAAATGAAACACACATATGTTTACATATATAATTTAAAGCATGTTGATGGTCCATTGAAAAATAGTTCTCAGTCTCAGCTGCAAATCCCCAAAATATCAGGGAAGAAATGACTCTATTAGCAGCTGCTAAGAAGTACAATTGCACAGGTTTATATGGCTCCTTAGAAGAGAACAAGTAGCACCTCTTCTCACCCCATCAACTCATGTTTTTTATCCATGCAGCAGATGAAGAATCAATGTAAAGTTCACAAGATCATTTTTACTCATGCCTATAAATGAAACAAGATTGGTAAGCACCGGATATGCCAAGGGCCTTCGGTTCCCAATGACTTCCATTGTTAATGAAACCCCCTTTTGTTGCTAAATTTGTAAAGATGTTCTAATAACATTTCAGCAAAATGATTGCTCTGGGGACAGTTTAAGATCTCTTTGTATAAACCAAAGTCATTAGAAACAAATGAAAATGCTCATTTGTTTGTAAAGCATGAGCTAAAAAGAACCCCACAGAACCCACACTTATGAACAGTACAAATGAGTCCTGTGAGACTCTTGATATTAGGATTACAAGGAGAGGGCCCCTCCTAGTGAATATGGAGATTCTTTATAAGAATGTGAAAATTCCCACAGTCATTTCTCTTTAAAAGCTGCCTGAGAATTATATTCTTTAATAGAATTTTATTATCTGGGAAGGAAAACTGTGTGTGTTTTCTCTAGATATGGTATACATGATAAACACGAACAGCGAGTTAGCCTCTCCTAGCCACCTTCACACAAGATGAATCCCGGGGTAACGCTTAGCCAAAATAAAATACCTTTATCTTTTTTAGGATACTGACATTACAGATATTATTACCTAATTAGAGTAACTTGTTTGATAGTTTATTCCATTCTTATTTTAAATAGGATTGTGACAGAGTTCATTTGTATGATAACACTTTTGAAAGCATAGAAGTTCAGTGTATCATTGTGAAATAATTTCTTTTCATATTTTAGTGATACATTTAACTTTGTTATCTTACTCAAAGCAAATGCTTTGGAAGGAAAAGTTTAAAAATTAAGTAAGCGGAAAAATAAAGACATGCATCTTTCAGGAAAAATGTTTTACTGAGTTAAATAATAATAATGGTTGCCTTAGTCTGAACAGCTATAACAAAGTACCATATACTGGGAGGCTTATAAACAACCGAAATGTATTTCTCACAGCACTGGAGGCTGTAAGTCTGAGACTAGGGTAACAGCATGGTCAGGTTCTGGTGATGGCCTCCTGCCAGGTTGTAGACTGCTTACTTCTTGCATTCTCACGTGGCAGAAACAGGGCGAAAAAGCAATCTGGGGTTTCTTTCATGAGGTTTTTAATCGCATTTGTGAGGGCCTCAGCATCACTAACTGTGATTTAGCTCCCAAAGACCCTACGTCTTAATACTATCTTATTGGGGGTTAGGATTTCAACAAACAAATTTGGGAGAAAAATATGTTGTCCACTCATAAAAACAGTGGAATGAAACTAAATCATAGTAAATTGGTATTTTAGTTATTAAATGAAAAACAGTGAAATGAATTGATAAGATAAATAATTAAGACAATTTCCAAAGATTTTGCTGTGAATGTTTTCATTGCTTTGTGGTAGAAAATCTGAACTCAACTAAAATATCAACAATAAGGCACTGGTTTAAGTTAACATGCAAATAGCAACCGAGAATGATACAGATTAATATGTAGTCATATAATACAATATACTAAAGATATAGTACAATAAACATATTAATGAATAATATGTATAATACCATTGCATAAGTTTTCAAAAATAACATAATGCGTATGTTCTTATGAAAAATAGACTAAAGGAAAAACAAGTATCTTAACATCTGCCGTAGGGTTTGGTCATTACAGGTAACTACTCTTTCTTTTTGTAAGATCATATATTTTGGAAATCATTTAATAACTTTTATAATTAGTTTGGAAATAAGTAAACGTATAATTTCATTTGTAAAAATAAATTATGTCAATGATAATATAAAATACATTCAATATATAAAAATGATATTGAATAATATGTAGAGATAAATTTAATATCTTACAGAGGAAAATTATACTTGCCAAAGAAAAAAACTATTTAAAATACAAATTTTGATACTTAATTATGACATAAGTCTATTTCTAAGCAAGTATTTGGCAGATCTAATTTGACCAGTAACTGCCTCTAGATCCAGGTAAGTCAAGGTCATTGCTTTGGGCTTCATTTTTTACCCTAACTGGACAGGGCTAAATACATGAGTTCTAAAGTCCCTTCTTGCTCTGTGAGTACAAGATTCTTTTATTAGTGATTGTATTAACACTGAAATGTGGATTTAATTATTTTCAAACACAATGTAAAACATTTCTCAAACCACTAGCCTCTCTAAGAGCACCTCATTCTTTCAGTGGTAGTATACGTGCCATTGATTTAGAGTGAGGCCTAACAATTAATTTAGAATTAATTAATTCATTTGAAAGATTGTTTGCCTACTCTAACTGAAAATTAAAAGCTTTGGTGGAGGCTTCCTTGGAAATATTCCAAATCTTGCTCCGCCTTACAAATGCTTATACCTTTACCTCTTTGGGGACAGGCAATTCATGACTTTCAAATAGCAAACTGAAAAATAACGTGCATTTACAAAGTTTGACCTCGTTCATAGTGTCCTCTATCCTCATTTCTTTCTATTCTCATTCTCTAGCCTCTTGTTTGCTGCTAATAAAGCCACCTTGAAGAAAACCTAAAGCTGTTTAGAAGGAATGAGCAACTTTTTATACCGATGTGTCAGTTTCCCCTTCTGGAAAATGGGGATAATAATTCCTTACAGGACTGTTACAATGATTAAATGAGATGTCTGTCCAGTGCTTAGCACAGTGCCTGGCGTATATAAAGGGTTTGGCAGGGACTTTATCTCCACAATGCACACCTCCCAGTGCTGGGAAAACAGCAAATTGTTCTCAGTATTTGATAATGACTCTCCTCCTCCTCATTATTTTTATTACTATTATTATTGAAATGGAGTAACAACTATCTTTCCCAAATGAGTAATGGACTTTTTAAAAAGCACCAGTAAAAATAAGAATCTCACTGAAAGTGAATGAGTAATTTATTGAAAAACCTGACTGATAATATGTCTCAAGTTTAAAGCATTATAATAAAACACACTTTTATAATCCCACCTAACTTTACTAGTATACTTGTCAATCAAATATAGTACCACTAAATTCACAAAAACCCTGGCAAGCAGGAAGAATATGGTTTCTAGAAATCTCTACAATGCCCCCTAGCAAATAGGGGACAGAATCCCAAGTGAAACGCATAGCCAGTGATGGGTGGAAAGGTCACTAGGAAGCAATGCTGTTTGCTAGGCACTTTTCATGCTGAAGCTAGGGTGGTTCTGTTTCTAGGGAGCTCTCTCACTTGTGCCCAAACAGCATTTGCATTCCCACTGAACCTTAAGTATAACCAAAAGAAATAGGAAAATCTCAAACAAAGGAAAAGGCAGTTCAAAAACAGTCTGCAAAGGCCCTGTGAAACTTAAAAGAATAGCACTGGAGAAACCTGGTAAGAACAGAACACATGTATTTAAAATTATCTGAATATGTTCTAAGATGATGTTCAATACTCCTTAATATTTTAATTTTGCATGTTTGCAAAGAGGCATATGCAGCTCTTTCTATATGAAAAGAAAGACTTGCTGGTGGGAGACAAGGGATCTTAACTCTTAACAGCCTGAATCTATCAAAAGATTACGATTTAAAGTAACTGCACTCCTTTCAAGTGGCTTTTAAAATTAAAGTAAATGTACTTTGAAAGGGACACTCACTATATCTAAGTTTAAGTAATATATATGAAGTTACTTTGTAAAGGTTTAAGTTCCATATATAAAATTGCTATTATTTCTGCAGAAATAAAATTGGATAGTCAGAAAGAGGGATGATGAAGGTTAAGTATCTGGGCTATAAGATCACTTTATAAAATATAATTGCCAAAGCACAAAAACATAAGAAACTGAGTGGCTCAGATAACATTAAAAAGAAAAGGTCAAAAAGGAGACATCAAAGGAAAAGTAAAAAGACAGAAAGAACACAAGTGAGAAATGCACAGAGGCCAAAAAATTCAGTGTGAATGACAAAGGCAAAAATGACAAAGACCTACAACAAGGTAAAGAAAAAAAGCAAATAATTAGAGGAAAATTCGTTACTTGTCTAGTGGTTTTTTTTTTTTTTTTTTTAATTTTTTTTATGGTCCAATGTTAAACATATCCTACTGAAGAGCCTAAATGCTGGGTATTTAGCATTTCACAACTTAGAACCCTTACAATTTTCTTGCAATATATCCAGCATCAATTATACTTATAAGAGTTAAAAATGCTTTATAAGTAGAAAAATTAAGATATCTATGATGACTCAGTCTAAAACAGTGAACAGCAGGCTGCTAATATAAACAGCTCTATGAGCATAACATAATTTAGTACTTAAGAGGTATACAATTGTAGTAGAAGTTGTGAAATGGCCGATAAATTGCCCTATTTATAGACTCCAGTGTTAAAGGTGAGATAAATTGTATCCTGATAATCACCTGCCTCTTACCCATGGCTTTTTAACTCATCTGCTCCATCCTGACAATGAATATTTAAGTTGCTTCTTCACTCAGCTCTGGTCAGGGCACTGTAAATCTAAGTACCTGCTATCATATAAAGCCTAACTATAGAAACAAAAATTAATGGTGTTGTCTGAATCACAATAATTGGGAATTAGCACTTTAGCTTAACTTGTTAAGATGAAAGATAAATTATAAGAATGAAACATTAGTTACCATAGCAAATACACAAGCACTGTCCTCATTCAAATCATGACCCAGGTCTGTGTGTCTATGAAAGTTCCACTGGATTATATTAGGCTCCACCTCGACAAATAACATTTGTTGTTCAGGAATGATTTATAGCAATTGTCATCATCTTTTGTATTCTTCACACAAATGTTGAAAAATTACACAGATTTATCTTATCCATCAGTGTAATACTTCCAAAAATATAAGGAATCAGTGCAAATGTGGTTTACCTTAATCTCTAATGCACTGTCAAGGTCACTGAGATTAACAAGCCTGATTCCTCAGACTGGGAAGAATTGATTATTGCCATTTTGCTGAGTTTTTTGGCATAACCATAAAGCTGTCTTGAGTAGAACAATAATTCATTTTTCTCAATTGAAGTTTCCCAACCAAAAATGGATTTTATTTTGGCCAAAATAGATTTTGCTACTTGTGTGTGTGTGTGTTTATGTGTATTGCTCAAAATATAATTCTGTAGGCCTTTAATTGATAGTTGTATTTAATTGATTCATTATATAAGAAAATACTGTACTTTTTAAAAATAGAGAAATTTTCTTATTCACATCCAATGCGAGATTCTATGACTTTGCTGAAATGTATTTTGAGCTTCCTGTTTTCTTTTTATGTGAAAAGCAGTGAAATGCATGATGAATCTCATATATATGTGTATTTTAAGGAATACTGATATAATTAAATTTGACAAAGGATACTCACTTAAATAGTTAAGAATCTATTCCTATTTTATGAAGTAACAGAAAATTATTGAAAACAAAATAAAATAACCTAGCTTCTGGCAAAAAGGAGAATGGCATAATTGAATGAAAAAGTTACAAATTAGGCAAAAAGGGACATTTTGCATTGTGAGATGATATATCTGAGAAATATATTTTAAAAGAGTTGACATTGTTTATTATTTTGTGAAAAATTGAAATATTTAAGGTGTATACATGCATATATATGTGTAATTGGTTATGGCATTACATATGTCTGAAGAGAATGAGTAAACAGTACATGTTGAATGCCTGTTCTGTATATTTCAGGATAAAATAAAGTTTATTTATATGTGAAAATTAAATATAATATCTATTAATGGGATAAAATAAGGTTTATATATGAAAATTAAATATAAGTCACTATTTTTTTCTATTTGATTTCATAATTATAAATGGAATCTCGAGTCATTAGAAAGAAAAAAATGAAGAAACTCTAAGAGAACCTGAAAAACGAATATGGGTGTTTTTTTTTCTGCTATGAATTTTAGGGAGATTTCCATATATTATTCTATTTCATGGAATGGATCACTCCCATGATTTTTTCCCTATACAGTTAAAAATAATATTATACTGGCTGATGATTACAATTTTATCTTAATTTTGTGAGTAACAAGAAGAAACTGCTTCCTCAGTATTTTTTATTCCTCCTTTTCTTAATGAAAATCTTAAGTAAAAATAAGGATGAAGTTTGTTAAAGTGAAAAATTTAATTTGCAGTACCTCCCTGATATTCCATCAAAAAAAGGAAAAAACTCAAAAATACTGATTATACATCAAGGCTTGAATATAAGGCAGAGACTGAGAGTGTGTGCATTAGTTTTCTAGAGCTGCCAAAACAAATTACCATAAACTTGGTGGCTTGAAATCAAAGAAATTTATTCTCTCGCTGGTCTGAGAGCAGAAGTTCAAAACCATGGTGAGTTTCTCCTGAAGACTCTAAGGGAAAATATAGCCATGCCTCCTCCAGCTCCTGGTGGCTCCAGCAATGCTTGGTGCTCCTCTGTCTTTACGTGACTTACTCCCAGTATCTCTCTCTGACTACTTTTCCCCTATAAGGACACTCATCACCAGATTTAGAGGTTTCTCTAAACCTAGGATGATCTCATACTGAGATCCATAACTTTTTACATGTGCAACAATCCTACCTCTAAATAAAATCACATTTACACATAGGGATTAGGATTTGGAGGCATCTTTCGGAGGCCACTATTCAACTCATGGACGTATGTGGGTGTGCTTTTAATTTTGCTGTTATTGCCAAGAACTTCTGAACCATAAAAGTTCTAAATTTCCTACTTTTCAAATACTTTATATATATTCATGATATATACATAAAATGAAACAATATTGATTCTTCCATATTTTAACATAATTATCACAATGTCAAATTAATGTTATCACAGTATCATTAGAAGACTAACATAAATTATTTTCATTTTTATTTTGAAATAGAGTGAATTATATGTATAGAATCCGTCTTAAGCCTTAATCACAAGGGGAAAAAATAAACCAAAAGGAAATATTAGTGTTGTTGAACGACTCCCCTTAGTGATAGTATGAATGCTTACATTACATTAGGAAAATGTGAAGGGAATCTCTTCTTTGTAGTGGTTGGCAATGATTGCAATGAATTTTATACTCAATCTGTCAGTGTAATACACTCACTGTGTCTTAGTACAAACGTTTTGGAAGCTGCAAATATTTTTGTTGGCTATTCAGCAAACAAAATTCCAGTTTAGCAAATAATAATGCTTATTATTATAAGTTTAATAAGCATTGTTCTTAGTTGCCCATGGGAATCTATATTCACTGAGCCCTTGCACTGTAATAAACAGTTGGGCTGTTAAAATAGAGGTACTCTACAACTAATCAGTAGGCATATGTCTTTTGATAGAAGACACAAAAGTGTCGAAATCAGTATAATTTTAGGCAAACAATATTCGCACAATAAGAAAATTACTATTGGCAAGAATGGGGGAGATCCAATTATACTGCAAAGAAAAAAAATTAAATTAAATCACATTACCTTCAGAAAAGCATACTTATGTAAAAATTAAGATACTTTGAAGAAATAACTGTTGACTATGTGCCTCTATGTATGGCTAGTAATATAATTTTTTTAAAGAGGAAAATGTCAGGAAAAAGACCAAAGTGTTGGGAAAAGGAATACAAGTGTATGATTATTTATGCATTTTAAATTAGAATATAAAGTCGTTAATGCATTTAGATTAGAAACTAAATGTGACTATAAGAAAATGAATAGAATTATGCACTCACTGGAGTTATATTAGCCGTAGAAGCAGTTAAAGTCCCTGCTATATAAAAACTAAATTAAAAATACAACCAGATTAGTTATTCCCTCAAGTAGGTCATTCAGTCAAACATTTATCTCATGATGGACTGAACTGAGTTGGCATGTATTAAATTCTCTAAATAGCAAGGAATACTGGTATTCTCAGTGTGATTTCAGAAAAGCTTAGGGAAAAGAAGGATTAAAAGTTCTTGTCTATATTCAGGTATAGCCACTATTTAAGTAATTCTAATATACGAAGACCTGTAATTATACAAATAATAATCCAGGTAGCAATTCTGGTCTATGAAAATGATTTTCATTTTGACAAAAGAATTCACAATAGGATAAATTCAGATAGCAAGTACATTCACTACATTTCATATATTATTTTTCTTCTATCTAGCTTTCCCAAAACACTTGTTTGGTAACATATTCTAATGTTAGAATAGAGATCCTCTAAAGCTTTGATGAGGGAGTATAATCAACTTACTGGGATTTTTGCTCCTCTCAGCAAATAAAAACCAAACAAACTGATTAAATTAAAAATTAGCTTGCAAAATTTTTAGAGGATGTTCTTGTTTCAGTACAGATTCTGCCCAATCAGGTAAATTTTTGAAAGTATGAAGAATCTAATCTTGAGAAAGGATGTTGTGAAGGAAGCTCATTTTTACATACTGTTGTTTCCATTTAACACCTGCTTTCTTTCTTAGTCTAAAGAATGTGCATCTCTCCCAGCGACCTCAATTTACTTGCCGTTCTGCAGGCAAGTCAACTTTACTGACAGGTCAAATTGTCCTTCTCTTGTAAACCTTCCATCTGGCTTCTCATCACAGTTAAGTACTACTACATTATTTGAATTACATCTGACATCTGATTAGCGTTGATCTACCCCATTAGATTGTAAGGCAGGAGCCATGTTCTTTTGTTCATCATTGGATCCTTGGTGACTTTTAGCATGATGGCTGGAACACGGCAGAGGCTCAGTATGTTTTACATCTGAATCAAATACTGTAAGAGTTTGAATTAATACTGGTTAAAACAAGTAAACTTATAACTATGGAAGAAATATGCAATAACATCTTATTTTAGAAAAGTTAAAAGTCCAGTCGATCCCTGCACTTTGACAGACCAAGGCAGGAGGATTGCTTGAGATGGGAGTCTAGGACTAGCCTGGGCAACATAGTGAGACCCTGTCTCTAAAAAAAAAAAAAAAAAAAAAAAATTAGCCAGGTGTGGTGGTATGGAGCTGTAGACCTAGATATACTGGGATGCTGAGGTGGGAGTGTTGCTTGAGCCTAGTAATTTGAGGGTGAAGGAAGTTATGACAGTGCCACTGCACTTGGATAATAGAGTAACACCTAGTTTCTAAAAAAAAAGAAAGTCAAGTCGACTGTTAACCAGACATGCCATTATCCATATGTAGACTGGTGAATCTGGCCCTACAACATTGCAACTGTCCACAATGAGGGATGCAGCATATTAAATATTTTATTTTTCAACCTTAAAGAACTATGAAGGAATAAATTGAAAATGAGATGTCAATAGCAATGATTTTCATGATAATTGTGAATGCCAGAGTACTCATACCATTTTCTTCTTTAAAGACTCTTACTACCAATCTCTAAGTTTTTGTGCTAGGACTCTGCAGGCAACAATTCACAATGAACTGAATAGCCATAATTACTGATATATAAAATTCCTATGGCAGAAAGGTGAGGGAAGGAAGATGATTATCTTTAAAGTTATTTTTCTAAGCATATGATGAGAGTGAGAACAAAAAAAGTGCCCTCAAGTTTTGCATTGGTGGAAAACTAGCTAAAAGTACTTTAAAAATCTATACTACAAATGTGCAAGTAGGCTTTTTATGGTGTTGTTCCCCTCACCCTCAATGAGCCTGTCATGAAGAATGTGTAGGGTAGAATTTGCACAGGGTAAAATAATGAGAGGTATATCACACTCTCTATCAGCAGTGTCCTGTACTGTGCAAAATACGGTCTGGGGAATTAGCCAAATGAAATTACAGTGTGAGATGCTGTATTACTTCACATGCAAGAAAAAATATGGATGAATAAATATACTGCTCAGTTTTTAGTTACTTAACATAATCTGCTGGGAATATAACTACTTTTTATGGCATACTTTCTAAACTCTTAAAAATTAAAAATTAAATAATTTTTAATATTCTGATGAAAAAAGCAGTTTCTATGCCCAGGGTCAGTAGGAGGTAAAGAGATACATAACTTGATTTGTAAAATCAGCATTAGCTAACTATTAATAGTAAGAAAGTGATTAAAACTATTTTGAAAGTAAGATATAAATTGTCAACTATGTGATATAAAATAGAGTGCAAGTAGTTGTATATTTTAAAGGAAAATGAGTAAAAATAAAATTAAGAATTGTGTAAATTTCTTGGGGACATATATAAAAATAAATTCCAGGAATAAATCCTTATAAAATATATCATTTTAATATATTTATATAGACATGCATCTATTTCTTTAAACAGAGTAAACGTCTGGAATTTTAGTGGAAAGAATAATAAATGACAAAAAGGTTTATAAAAATTGATAGAGGAAATAAAGCCACTTTAGAATACTCAGTAACTGTTAAGGTTCAGGAGCCACAGCTTATGTCTGGATTATACCCAGGTATTTAATGCTGTGATTTCTCAAGTCTTAGTGTTGAACTCCTCTTTATGTATATTCTCTGCCTGGACAATCTCACCAACTTATCATCCTTCCAGTGTTTACCCACATGCCAGTGCAGTGGTATTCAAAATGAGGCGTTCATAGCTCTGGGGATAAAGGATGACTTTCCAAGGAGTACCCCAAAATATGCATAGTATCATGAGCATCAAGTTCCAAATCCTAAACTTTCATATGGATAGTTTTAATAAAATTCTTTCTGTTTTTTCCCACGTTCCAGGAGAAAAGCATATTTTTCACTCATCTTGCCTTTTCCAGGGGTCCGTTGTACTGCAGTAGCAAAGAGAAAATTCTAAATATTAGCGCTGATATTTAGGAAACGAGCTTTGAATTTTTAAATTCTTTGCTTCTATAAAATCTGAAGAAAGCCCTAATCAAATTTTCAGGTGATAGTTAAAAAATTTTGGTAATAGATTACTACATGATATTTAGCATAAAACTTGGGAAGATTGTAAAGAACTGTGTCAAATTGCTACAACAAAACACCTTTCATTCCCATCTACTTATTTTTATGCATAAGATTTCTCAGAACTTTAACACGAAAATAGGGATGGAATTGATGGTGAAACTTTTCTCATTCAGAAATAAGTAATATTTTTACTTGAATATGTAAGTTCATTGGAAAATGGCCTATCTTATTTTTTTACTTCCATATTTAACAATTTTTTATGTTTGAAAATTATCAAATTAACAATTGTAATGATAAGTCGATTTAGAAAACAAATTTAACACAAACTTTTAGTATGACATGAAAAAATAACATATATATGTGTGTTTGGATTTTTTTTTTTTTTTTTTTTTTTTTTTTTTTTTTGCAGAGAGGTATGATAGGATGATACATAAAAGATTTCCAGGCAGCAATATATTGGAACACTAGTTTAGGGGAGAGAGAGAAATGATATAAAGTCTGTGACTATTAAATTAAAAACTTCATCACATTTAAAAATGACTAATGGCCACTTTAAAGTAAAAAATAGCTATGACTAACAGTCATTATTTTAAAGTAAAAAAATAGCTATGCTTTTAGATTATACTGGATACATTTAGAGTGATTGAAAATATTTTATTTGAAAATGCCTATAAAAATATGCTAGAAGTTAAATCCTTGCAATTATCTAAATGTATGATGGAGAATTTTAGATGTAAACTTAAACATATTATTTTAGGAGATACATGTACATAAAGTTTGAGAGCTATTCAATTATTCTAGTAAATTGTCCTTAATGCATTTCTTTCTCTTACTCAATAATGCAATCATTAACTCCCATCACTCTTTCTTCCTCAATAACGGTCAAATAGCTCCAATCCTTTTCATTTGCACTACCAGCTCTCAGGGCTGGACATTTTTTCCTCATCTCCTTGCACTTATCAAATTCTCATTTGAGAGTCTCTCAGAACACCACCAAACTTTCATTTGTTGCACTTGTCTTGAGTTGTATTTTTACCTTTGTGTGACTATTTGAACAACTTTTATTTTCCTCTTACCTCCTTACTACTCCACCTGACTTTGGGGTGTGTAAAGGCAGGAACTATGTATTTTTAATTCCTGGCAAGGGGCTAGCATTAGTTGACTGAATGAATGACACATTCTAAATGTCTAACACTGCCCAACACATAGGAGTTATTTGATGTATATTTATTGAGTGCATATGCACAAAACATACACCATTCAACTCAATAATACAAAGAGAAATAAAATTAGTCCTATTGTGGGAAAATTGTATGATTTATGGATTTATGTTCATACACAGTGAGTGTGAAATTTTGAACTTTTAGAGCTGATATAAGCACAGGAAATTTGGGGGCAATCTCCTTACTTCAGAAATACAGTTGAGATTTTGAGAATTTAACTGACTCGTCTAAAGCCACAACTGTTTAATGACAAAGGAAAAGCTAATTCCTGAGCCCAGCTCATTGGAAGGGTGGGCAGCCCTGTTCTTTCTGCTATTCCATACAAACTCATTGCTATGATCACTGGTCTACAAAATGTCTATGTTGGTTACAGCACTAGAGTTGCAGGTCTGACTTTAGCCTATGAAAGTTTAGAGTGAAACAATTTATAATAAGAAAAATAAAAATAGTGGTATAAAGAACTGAGGAAATAGGACCACACCAACTTGGAAACATAAACAATAAGTTAGGATCTATGTTTTGGGGAAAGAAAACATGAGGTTTCTGGACGAGATATACACAGACCATAGTGGAAAGAGTCTTTTGTCCCTCCACATTTATGTTCTCACATAAGAAAAGCAAATATTGATGATAACGATCAGGCATAAAGGAACACAGCTATCTGGAACACTCTACACTATGAGATAAAGTGAGCTCTGGCGGACAAAGGGATATTTGCCATGAATAGCAACTGATTAAGAAGAGCAAGGATGAAACAGTTACATCTGCCAGGAGGCCAAGACAGGCACTATTCCTCAAAATAGGGGAAAAGGGGCAAATGTCCTCCTGCTCCTAAATTGAGAATCTCTATGGTAGCATTTTGTTTTATATTTTATGTCACAGGTCACATCCTTGTAAGACTCAAAACTTATAGAGGGTAGATTGAGCATTGAAGGCATTCAATAAGTGTTACTATTTCTACTGTCCCCACTTAAAATTCACACTGCCCACTATCCAAAGATAGTGAAAACAAGTAGAGGGTAACTCTGAAGAAGACTAGTTTTTTATAATTTTCTGCAAAGGTTAAGTATCATATAGGCATTCTTTTACATAACTCTCATGACTTGTGTGGTTAGTAATATGATTGCCATTTTGTACATGAGGAAACTAAAAGACTTTTCCAAGGTTATTTAGGGAAACAACTTCAATTTGACCACTAGTGTCTTAACTCTGAAAACAGTAACCTTTCACTACACCAGCGATTCTCAAAGTGTGGTACCTATACCAACAGCATCAACATTACATGGGAGCTTGTTATAAATACAAAACCTTGGGCCTCATTCTACCTACTAAATCAGAAACTCAGAGGGTGGAGTCCAACAAACTGTTTTAATGCCATCTGATATTTCAGGTGCATGTTCAGGTGCAAAAACCACTGGCTTCTGCCATATAGTACCATGCAACCCATGTGCATAAAACTGTTGCTTACTCACTGAAGTGAGTACTTGACGTATGTCAGACAATTTTTATTTATTTATTTTACCATTTTTGAACAAATGTATTTTACTGATAGATAGTAGTGTGATATACCGCAGAACCACACGCAATAGCGTTAGGGGCAGGCAAGCTGGGTAAAGAAGTCCAGCTCTACCACCTATTGTCATATAATCTTGGCAAGTTGCATAACTTTTGTAAATTTAGAATTTGGTTTTGGTAAGAAACAAAAATAAAAATAGTGAGATAATGCACAAAAAGCACTTAGCCAGCACCCACAATGCAGTAAATGCTCAATATAGAAAATAAATAAAATATAGCTTTATGATTATCATTAAAGACAATATTAGTAATGTTATAATTAATTAAATAAGTAGTGAAGCTCATGTATTGTGTATGTTGCAAAGTAGAGATTTGCCTCTACTTAGAATTTTATTATGGAATTGTTTTATTTTTCCAGTTTCAAAAGGAATACCTAATTTATTTCAATTCAATAAACATTTACTATATAACAAGGTGCTGTGTTGTTTCAGGGTAATTTTTTTAAGTATAGTGAAGATACTAGTCTTCAATTTATGTTAGGGAATAGACATTATTATCTATTGAGTAATGCGTTAGATTAAATCCTTGGGGACTTGGCACCAAGATGGCCGAATAGGAACAGCTCCAGCCTCCAGCTCCCAGTGTGAGCGATGCAGAAGATGGGTGATTTCTGCATTTCCAACTGAGTACCGGGTTCATCTCACTAGGGTGTGTCAGACAGTGGGTGCAGGACAGTGGGTGCAGCCCAGTGAGTGAGAGCTGAAGCAGGGCGAGGCGATGCCTTGCCCGGGAAGTGCAAGGGGGAAGGGAATTCCCTTTCCTAGCCAAGGGAAACCGTGACACACAACACCTGGAAAATCGGATCACTCCCACCCTAATACTGTGCTTTACCAAGGGTCTTAGCAAATGGCACACCAGGAGATTATATCCCGCACCTGGCTCAGAGGGTCCCATGCCCATGGGGCCTCCCTCATTGCTAGCACAGCAGTCTGAGATCTAACTGCAAGGTGGCAGAGAGGCTGGGGGAGGGGCGCCCACCATTGCCGAGGCTTAAGTAGGTAAACAAAGCGGCCAGGAAGCTCGAACTGGGTGGAGGCCACCACAGCTCAAGGAGGCCTGCCTGCTTCTATAGACTCCACCTCTGGGAACAGGGCATAGCCAAACAAAAGGCAGCAGAAACCTCTGCAGATGTAAATGTCCCTGTCTGACAGGTTTGAAGAGAGTAGTGGTTCTCCCAGCACAGAGTTTGAGATCTGAGAATGGACAGACTGCCTGCTCAAGTGGGTCTCTCACACCTGAGTAGCCTAACTGGGAGACATCCCCCACTAGGGGCAGAGTGACACCTCACATGGCTGGGTACACCTCTGAGACGAAGCTTCCAGAGGAACAATCAGATAGCAACATCTGCTGTTCAGCAATATTCACTCTTCTGCAGCTTACGCTGCTGATACCCAGGCAAACAGGGTCTGGAGTGGTTCTCAAGCAAACTCCAACAGACCTGCAGCTGAGGGTCCTGACTGTTAGAAGGAAAACTAACAAACAGAAAGGACACCCACGCCAAAACCCCATCTGTATGTCACTATCATCAAAGACCAAAGGTAGATAAAACCACAAAGATGGGGAAAAAGCAGTACAGGAAAGATGAAAATTCTAGAAATCAGAGCACCTCTCCTCCTCCAAAGGAACGCAGCTCCTCACCAGCAACGGAACAAAGCTGGATGGAGAATGACTTTGATGAATTGAGAGAAGAAGGCTTCAGATGATCAAACTTCTCCGAGCTAAAGGAGGAACTACGAACCCAGCACAAAGAAACTAAAAACCTTGAAAAAAGATTTGACGAATGGCTAACTAGAATAACCAATGTAGAGAAGTCCTTAAACGACCTGATAGAGATGAAAACCATGACACTAGAACTACGTGACAAATGCACAAGCTTGAGTAACCGACTCAATCAACTGGAAGAAAGGGTATCAGTGACTGATGATCAAATGAATGAAATGAAGCGAGAAGAGAAGTTAAGAGAAAAAAGAGTAAAAAGAAATGAACAAAGCCTCCAAGGAATATGGGACTATGTGAAAAGACCAAATCTACGTCTGATTAGTGTACCTGAAAGTGATGGGGAGAATGGAACCAAGTTGGAAAACACTCTGCAGGATATCATCCAGGAGAACTTCCCCAACCCAGCAAGGCAGGCCAACATTCAAATTCAGGAAATACAGAGAATGTCACAAAGATACTCCTAGAGAAGAGCAACTCCAAGACACATAACTGTCAGATTCACCAAAGTTGAAATGAAGGAAAAATGTTAAGGGCAGCCAGAGAGAAAGGTCGGGTTACCCACAAAGGGAAGCCCATCAGACTAACAGCGGGTCTCTTGGCAGAAACTCTACAAGCTAGAAGAGAGTGGGGGCCAATATTCAACATTTTTACAGAAAAGAATTTTCAACCCTGATTTTCATAACCAGCCAAACAAAATTTCATAAGTGAAGGAGAAATAAAATCTTTTACAGACAAGCAAATGCTGAGAGATTTTGTCACCACCAGGCCTGCCCTACAAGAGATCCTGAAGGAAGCACTAAACATGGAAAGGAACAACTGGTACCAGCCACTGCAAAAACATGCCAAAATGTAAAGACTATTGATGCTAGGAAGAAACTGCATCAACTAACAAGCAAAATAACCAGCTAATATCACAATGACAGGATCAAGTTCACACATAACAATATTAACCTTAAATGTAAATGCTCCAATTAAAAGACACAGACTGGCAAATTGGATAAAGAGCATCAGCACCCATCAGTGTGTGTATTCAGGAGACCCATCTCACATGCAGAGACACACATAGGCTCAAAATAAAGGGAGGGAAGAAGATCTACCAAGCAAATGGAAAACAAAAAAAGGCAGGGGTTGCAATCCTAGTCTCTGATAAAACAGATGTTAAACCATCAAAGATCAAAAGAGACAAAGAAGGCCATTACATAATGGTAAAGGGATCAATTCAACAAGAAGAGCTAACTATCCTAAATATATATGCACCCAATACACGAGCACCCAGATTCATAAAGCAAGTCCTTAGAGACTTACAAAGAGACTTAGACTTCCATACAATAATAATGGGAAACTTTAATACCCCACTGTCAACGTTAGACAGACCAACGAGACAGAAAGTTAACAAGGATATCCAGGAATTGAACTCAACTCTGCACCAAGTGAACCTAATAGACATCTACAGAACTCTCCACCCCAAATTAACAGAATATACATTCTTCTCAGCACCACATCCACTTATTTCAAAATTGACCACATAGTTGAAAGTAAAGCACACCTCACCAAATGTAAAAGAACGGAAATTATAACAAACTGTCTCTCAGACCACAGTGCAATCAAACTAGAACTCAGGACTAAGAAACTCAATCAAAACTGCTCAACTACATGGAAACTGAACAACCTGCTCCTAAATGACTACTGGGTACATAATGAAATGAAGGCAGAAATAAAGATGTTCTTTGAAACCAACGAGAACAAAGATACAACATACCAGAATCTCTGGGACACATTTAAAGCAGTGTGTGGACAGAAATTTTTAGCTCTAAATGCCCACAAGAGAAAGCAGGAAAGATGTGAAATTGACACCCTAATGTCACAATTAAAAAAACTAGAGAAGCAAGAGCAAACACATTCAAAACCTAGCAGAACGCAAGAAATAACTAAGATCAGAGCAGAACTGAAGGAGATAGAGACACAAAAAAACCCTTCAAAAAATCAATGAACCCAGGAGCTGGTTTTGTGAAAAGATCAACAAAAGTGATAGACCACTAGCAAGACTAATAAAGAAGAAAAGAGAGAAGAATCAAATACCTGCAATAAAAAATGATAAAGGGGATATCACCACTAACCCCACAGAAATACAAACTACCATCAGAGAATACTATAAACACCTCTACGCAAATAAACTACAAACCTAGAAGAAATGGATTAATTCCTGGAGACATACACTCTCCCAAGACTAAACCAGGAAGAAGTTGAATCCACAAATAGACCAATAACAGGCTCTGAAGTTGAGGCAATAATTAATAGCTTACCAACCAAAAAATGTCTGATACACAGCCAAATTCTATCAGAGGTACAAGGAGGATCTGGTACCATTCCTTCTGAAACTATTCCAATCAATAGAAAAAGAGGGAATCCTCCCTAACTCATTTTATGAGGCCAGCATCATCCTGATACCAAAGCCTGACAGAGACACAACAAAAATAGATAATTTTAGACCAATATCTCTGATGAACATCGATGCAAAAATCCTCAACAAAATACTGGCAAATCAAATCCAGCAGCACATCAAAAAGTTTATCCACCATCATCAAGTAGGCTTCATCCCTGGGATGCAAGGCTGGTTCAACATATGCAAATCAATAAACATAATCCAGCATATAAACAGAACCAAAGACAAAAACCACATGGTTATCTCAGTAGATGCAGAAAAGGTCTTTGACAAAATTCAACAGCCCTTCATGCTAAACACTCTCAATAAATTAGGTATTGATGGAACGTATCTCAAAATAATAAGAGCTATTTATGACAAACCCACAGCCAGTATCATACTGAATGGGCAAAAACTGGAAACATTCCCTTTGAAAACTGGCAGAAGAAGGGATGCCCTCTCTCCCACTCCTATTCAATACAGTGTTGGAAGTTCTGGCCAGGGCAGTCAGATAAGAGAAAGAAATAAAGGGTATTCAATTAGGAAAAGAAGTCAAATTGGTGCAGATGACATGATTGTATATTTAGAAAACCCCATCATCTGAGCCCAAAATCTACTTAAGCTGATAAGCAACTTCAGTAAATTCTCAGGATAGAAAATTAATGTACAAAAATCACAAGCAGTCTTATACAACCATAACAGACAAACAGAGAGCCAAATCATGAGTGAACTCCCATTCACAATTGCTTTAAAGAAAATAAAATACCTAGGAATACAACTTACAATGAATGTGAAGGACCTCTTCAAGGAGAACTGCAAACCACTGCTCAACGAAATAAAAGAGCACACAAACAAATGGAAGAAAATTTCATGATCATGGACAGGAAGAACCAATATCGTGAAAATGGCCATACTGCCCAAGGCAATTTGTAGATTCAATGACATCCCCATTAAGCTACCAATGACTTTCTTCACAGAATTGGAAAAAACTACTTTAAAGTTCATATGGAACCAAAAAAGAACCTGCATTGCCAAGACAATCCTAAGCCAAAAGAACAAAGCTGGAGGCATCACGCCACCTGACTTCAAACTATACTACAAGGCTACAGTAGCCAAAACAGCATGGGACTGGTACCAAAACAGAGATATAGACCAATGGAACAGAACAGAGCCCTCAGAGGTAATACCACACATCTACAACCATCTGATCTTCGACAAACGACAAAAACAAGAAATGGGGTAAGGATTCCCTACTTAATAAATGGTGCTGGGAAAACTGGCTAGCCATATATAGAAAGCTGAAACTGGATCCCTTCCTTAAACCTTATATGACAATTAATTCAAGATGGATTACAGACTTAAATGTTAGACCTAAAACCATGAAACCCCTTGAAGAAAACCTAGGCAATACTATTCAGGACATAGGCATGGGCAGGGGCTTTAGGTCTAAAACACCAAAAGCAATGGCAACAAAAGCCAGAATAGACAATTGGGATCTAATTAAACTAAAGAGCTTCTGTACAGTAAAAGAAACTACCATCAGAGTGAATAGGCAACCTACAGAATGGGAGAAAATTTTTGCAATCTACTCATCTGACAAAGGGCTAATATCCAGAACCTACAAAGAACACAAACAAATTTACAAGAAAAAAACAAACAACCCCATCAAAAAGTGGGCAAAGGATATGAACAGACACTTCTCAAAAGAAGACTTTTATGCAGCCAACAGACACATGAAAAAATGCTCATCATCACTAGCCATCAGAGAAATGCCAATCAAAACCACAATAAGATACCATCTCACACCAGTTAGAATGGCAATCGTTAAAAAATCAGGAAACAACAGGTGCTGCAGAGGATATGGAGAAATAGGAACACTCTTACACTGTTGGTGGGACTGTAAACTAGTTCAACCATTGTTGAAGACAGTGTGGCAATGCCTCAAGGATCTAGAACTAGAAATACCATTTGACTCAGCCATCCCATTACTGGGTATACACCCAAAGGATTATAAATCATGCTGCTATAAAGACACATGCACACGTATGTTTATTGTGGCAGTGTTCACAATAGCAAAGACTTGGAATCAACCCAAATGTCCATCAATGACAGATTGGATTAAGAAAATGTGGTATATATAAACGGTGGAATACTATGCAGCCATAAAAAAGGATGAGTTCGTGTCTTTTGCAGGGCCATGGATGCAGCTGGAAACCATCATTCTCACAAAACCATCGCAAGAACAGAAAACCAACACCACATGTTCTCACTCATAGGTGGGAATTGAACAATAAGAGCACTTGGACACAGGAAGGGGAACATCACACACCAGGGCCTGTTGTGATGTAGGGGCAGGAGGGAGGGATAGCATTAGGAGATATACCTAATGTAAACGATGAGTTAATGGGTACAGCACACCAACATGGCACATGTATACATAGGTAACAAACCTGCACATTGTACCCATGTACCCTAGAACTTAAAGTATAACAAAAAATAAAATAAAAATAAATCCTTTCAAACTTTACTTTGTATTGGCTTACAGCTTTAAATTGTGCCCTTTAACAGTATTTAAATACATTGTTATGATACATATTTAACTTCCGGTCAAATTTATTACTTAGAGAAAACCCTATAATACCATATCTGCAGTAATACTATGTCCAATTTTTTTTTTTTTTTCACTCAATGAGACTTGGGCCTATTATTTCTTCCTTATTTGCACCAACCAGTGAAAGAAACCAATTTCTATTCCCTTTATAATGCTTTTATACATAGAAAAATGCCGTTATCTTTTCTGTGTCTTTTTTTTTTTTATTTTTTAAGATTTTCAATTTTCACAAGCTCCTCTCATAGCTCATGTTCTCAAGATCTTTTTATCATTTGTATTGTATCTACACCAAATGCTTGGCAATTTGTCTCTTTTTTGAAATGTGTTTTTTTGTTGAACTGAGTCTCCAAATTGCAGCCTAACAAGACCTGAATGTAGCTCAATCCCTTTTTATGCATGGCATCGCTATTACAATTCAACACACTGTAGCATTTGAATATTTTAACAGGTATTAGAATGTCAACTCATTCAATTTATCATCCACTGTAGTTCTTGAATTTTTCTTTCTGCTGCTACAATCTCTAGCTATTCATTGTACTTTTTGGTCCCATTATCCCTCCCTGCAGCACCTTTCACATTCATTCCATTTTTGTGATTCTGATGTCACTGATTTTACCCATATCCCCAATGTATCAATATTATGCTGCATAGTATAGTACAACACCCCCAAATTTGCAATCCCTGCTACTTCTATGACTCACTGTTTTGTAGACATATTAGAATAAATATGTATTTCCCAAGATATTTCATAAGTCTATACATTACCTCTAGTATTCGTTTCTTGGATGACTTTTGTAAATCACTCTAGTTAAGGCTTCAGTTAAACAAACCAAAAGCAAACAAACAAGGATTACTCGTCTATTGTTATAGGGCCATTTTAAAAAGAAATATTGTTCTTTCCTTTTTGACTCAGTTTGAGAAACTTAAACTCAGCACCAACTACAGGATTGCATTATTGTTTAATTATCGAGCTGTCATCCAAAAAATACAGATTACACCTCTGATTTTCACACACACCTAGTAGCATAGTGGATATCATCTGTCCTCACTGCCGGAGGTGACCTGTGCTTGCTGGGCATGTCATGTGGTGGGTTAAGCAAATCTTAGTAAATACAGAGTTAATTTCACTTAACATGTTTACTTTCCCCGTTACAAAAGAAAGCAAGGCAGAGAATATAAAATGAAATTAATGAAGGAAATGACAAAAGAATCTTAAGTTGTTTGGCCCAGATTTTATTATTTTACCACAGATAAGTGGCAGAGTTACCAAAACCAAAATGAGCAGATGAATTATTCAAGTTTACAAGTCAAATATTACCACACGTATTAAATTAAACAGAAACACGTGTGGCTTTATTCTGTCTAGAATTCCCATCTACCCACCTTACATATTCATAGACACCTACTCCTGCCTTCAGTCCTGCCCTATCCACTTAAGTCTTACTTATCCTTCATGAATCAAAATGAGATCCTTCCAAGATAGTAATGTTTCCTTTCTTTGTGTTCACGCTCTATCTTGTACTTAGTTCTTATTTCAAAATAAAACTGTTTAAAAAACAGTTCCTCTATGAATGTTAAGATCCACTTCTTTGATTTCCAGCTACCAGATGGTACTGAGAATTATTCAAAAAGTATTCTTAAATAAATGAACTATTTTTAAAGTAGCATTTTTCCTAAAAGCTATATTTCTAAAATTTAGACAGTGATATTAGGAGTCGAATGCTTTCTAGAGAAATTATGGTGATGCAATGGTGTGAGTCCAATTTCAACAACATGGTAGAAAAACATGTTTATACAAGTAGACCCATTAACATTTTAAAACAATAATCAGCTCTGAAAAAGCGCACGTGTATAGCAAAATAAAACAAAAACAAACAAAACACACAAAAACAAAAGGGAAGAAAGAAGAGACTATAATTTCTCCATAATACATTTCATCTTTTTTCTATGTATATATAATATGGATTTTAATAAAATTGTGGCTGTACCAACAGACACATGAAAAAATGCTCATCATCACTGGCCATCAGAGAAATGCAAATCAAAACCACAATGAGATACCATCTCACACCAGTTAGAATGGCAATCATTAAAAAGTCAGGAAACAACAGTTGCTGGAGAGGATGTGGAGAAATAGGAACACTTTTACACTGTTGGTGGAATTGTAAACTAGTTCAACCATTATGGAAAACAGTATGGCGATTCCTCAAAGATCTAGAACTAGATGTACCATATGACCCAGACATCCCATTACTGGGTATATACCCAAAGGATTATAAATCATGCTGCTATAAAGATACATGCACACGTATGTTTATTGCGGCACTATTCACAATAGCAAAGACTTGGAATCAACCCAAATGTCCATCAGTGACAGACTGGATTAAGAAAATGTGGCACATATACACCATGGAATACTATGCAGCCATAAAAAAGGATGAGTTTGTGTCCTTTGTAGGGACATGGATGCAGCTGGAAACCATCATTCTCAGCAAACTATCGCAAGAACAGAAAACCAAACACCACATGTTCTTACTCATAGGTGGGAACTGAACAATGAGAACACTTGGACTCGGGAAGGGGAACAGCACACACCGGGGCCTATCACGGGGGTGGGGGGGGGATTGCATTGGGAGTTATACCTGATGTAAATGACGAGTTGATGGGTGCAGCACACTAACATGGCACAAGTATACTTATGTAACAAACCCGCACGTTATACACATGTACCCTAGAACTTAAAGTACAATAAAAAATACAAATTAAAAAAAAAATTGTGGCTGTATTTATTTTGGATAAATGTTTACTTCCATGGTCTGATTATATGTGGTAGAATTGAAGGAGGTGGTAAAAATAGCAAAAAACTTTGTATAACATTTTCAGGTCTAATGAAATAGTTTTCAGAAGGCTTAGCAAAAAATCTTGAAAATTTAAAAAATGGGTACACTTTGGTTCTAGAGAAGACAGATGAAATACTGGATCGCTGTCTTCAAATAGATGATAGATCAATTGGCAGATGATACTGACAAAATGTTTTCCTTTTTAGCTTGTATAAGACCAGAAACAATTAATTTAGAAGGCAAGCAGGAAATGCTACAGGAAGGTGAGGTATTATGATAAGTAACTAAATAATGTAGTGAAAGATTCCTACAGAGACCTTTTGAACAGAATAGTTACTCTTTGATCTAGTCATTTAGATATTAAATCTAAACCTAAACAGCTCTTAACAAGACAAATACCAATTATTAATAAGTAGGTTATTCTGACTGCAGTTCTCTTAAGTTTATCCAGAACAAGTGTCTTTCTTTGTTGCCCATGGGATCATCCCTCACACGCATATCAGGAACAACCCTACTATTGCAAATAAAATAGCATCATCTGTACAAATCAGCCCCTAGCTTCTCTTCCTTTTAGGAGGAAAGACTCTAGTTATGGGGGCCAAAAACTGGAGAGGAATGGATATCAGTTGTTCAAAGTGTAAAAAGAAACAGTACATTAATACCCTTGAAAATATAAAGATACCTTAAGAAGGTTTAAAATACTGTAGGCATAATACTAACAATCTTTGATTATGTTTATGTTTAGTATTTCTTTCATTAGCAAGTGACATTTAGCACAGTATTTTTTCCTCAAAAGTAATTTAATTAAACAACTTTAACCTCATATATTAAAATACTATATGGCAAAATTCTAAGATAAGATACAAGTTTAAGGTCATTGTCAAGGGTCACTGAAAAAGGAAAGATCTTTTTTCATAACCTTTTATTTTTAGTTTTTAATATTAACATTTGTTATGCTACTTTGTTTATGATATATGCTGGTAATTGTTTTATGAATAAATACCACAACCTTTATAAAGAACCTGAAAGAGTCTGGATTGAATTTCATTATTTTGTTCTCATGAGATAGCAGAGCTTTCAAAACTTGAAATAAGGTGACAACTTATATATATATTTAAAAATAAAGATCTAAATTAATAAAGTTAGCATAAACTCAGTGAATCATTTCAAAGATACCTGTATTGTGACTTTCACACTATTGCCTTGGAAGCTGTGAGTCTGATACAAAATGTTGCTGTATGCTTTTGTTTTTCCTTGTCTTGTTTTTCTCCAGTTGGTAAATGAAATACATCCACTGAGAATCTGAAAGCACTATTAAATAATATCAGAAATACAGGAATTGGCTCAATTTACCTGTTCCTGTTGCTGGAAATCCAATCTGAAATAAGAGTTGATGCCTGTTGGTGACAGTGCTTGTTGCCAAAACTGCAGGCCAGCATTATAACTTCTCTACGTAGTTCTCTAGATATCATCAAAAGGGAAACAAATTAAAAAGAAAGTTAGAGAAATTAATTCCCTAAATAGTAGATAAATTATTAACATAAGAATGGTTTTTAGATCTGGAAATCCTATGCTGCTGAGTAAAAGTCACTTAGGCAGAGTGGAAGTTAAACATACTAAAAGTTTAACAGTACTCCAGTGAGAGGCATGCGTTCCAATCTCAGTATCACCAATAAAGGTAGATCTTAAATTAAAACACAGCAAGGAAACATCTTTGTTCTCAGGATCAGGCAATGGAAACTGTGCTACCCAGTGATAGTCCTCTCGGGAAAGTGAAATGTAAGCTGAAGAATGAAAGGAAGATTGTCTCATGCTGCTAAAGTCACAATGGCACTAGTAGTACATTACTGTACAGTTCTAGGGGAAAAGAAGAGGATAAGAAAATAAAACAGTACTCATGTTGGTAGGATGCTTGAACAAGAGATCCATTAAAATTATTTTTTGGCCACCCAAGCTTGATATACGTTGTTGCAACTTGCTTTAAAATATATTCCTAAATGGGGTACAGAACAGATAAAGATAAGGTCAGTTTAAAACTTCTGTATACTGATAATTAAAATTCTATAATAAAATTAAAATATTCTTAAAATGTACCTACTTTCAAATATCAGTAAAATTGTAAGTAATGTTCTATTATAATTTTATTCAATTTAATATTTCATATATAGAAAATAGGGATAAAATGCTATTGGAATGGTACAAGTCTACTCTTCTTCCTATTAAATCACTAATTTGCATGAGTAAATATTTTAGATGATGACTTTTGTAACAAAATGAGAAAAATAAATAATATTGATAACACCTATGAGTACATATGTACAAATGTATATAGATATACTATATGAAAATGGACATCTATTATTTATGCATTTTATATCAACAGGGCATATTTAATGCAAAACTACTATGTTGGCCCAACCAATAGCCTAGTACTGATGAAGCTGAGATACACAGAACTCTTCAGTGTAATTATAATGGTATTTCAAAGTCAACAATTCATTCAGCTAATGACACATTTAGGTATCAGTATCAAGGTAAGGCATGCTCTCCCTCACTATTTTTGGTTTTTTTTAGACAGTCTCCACTCTGTTGCCCTGGCTGGAGTGCAGTGGCAACAATCACGGCTCACTGCATCCTCCACCTCCTAGATTCAAGCCATCCTCCCACCTCAGCCTCACGAGTAGCTGTGACTACAGGCACAAGCCACTACACCCAGTTAATTTTTGTATTTATTTATTTATTTATTTATTTATTTATTTATTTATTTATTGTAGAGATGGGGTTTCACCATGTTGCCCAGGTTAGCTCTCCCTCACTTTAATGTGGTTCTTGAATTTTGCCAAAGGAATACAAACATTGAAATTACAATGAAAACAATTCTAAACTGTTTATTGAAAACAAAGAATCTGACATGATACACTATTCTAATATACAAATATATTCAAAAATATATTTTACTTTTACAAAGGTTTAATATTGCAGTGTCTTTGTGTTAGGGAGAAATTAATGTGTAATATTTCTCTAGCAGGTAAAAAATCATATCATAACTATAACGGCCCATTTATTTGCATGTCTGTTCTAAGGGCTTAAACAAAACTAACAATGAACGTAATTATTCCCATTAAAAATCATTAAACAGTTTCTTTTCTGTATGTTTAAAGTAAAAATAAAAAGGAAGGAATTCTGATGGCCATCAGAAATCAGATGGCTCCAATAAAAAGATTTCATGTCACAGGAATCCACTTTTCAGTAATCCCAAATGTGCATGTTAATTAGTATAGTCAGTATGTTATAAAAAATAAGATAATTTTATAAAACACAGAGCAGTCTCTTACACTAACTAAACAAAAATAAATAGTGTTCAAAGATCATGGAAGGCACAATGATAAGAAATTTAAGAATCAAAAGGCTCATGAGCAGTACTTAATCCTAATATTATTGAAAATGATTATTAAATCAGATTAGGTGGCATGAGCAGTGTAATTTTGGTTTACTAGGTTTTGAGTTCAGAAAATCTGGTCAGGTAACAATTTGGAATGTTTGTCATGTCTTCTTGTCTATTTGGATTATCTGTTGTTTGCTTTCCTGTATCCCCTTGGACCCAATTATGAATGGGCTTTTGCCTCAATGTTGATCTTATCCTTGTTAATTAAGGCAGTGAATTGAATTCACTATGCCCTTTTGGATAAAAATAATGACTAAGAATCATTACTGAAAATGCCTATATTCTGTTAAGATCTTTGGGATCTTTCCACCCAGGTTAAGTCCTTTGCGAACACAGAGCCCTCTAACTCTTGGAAAGTAAGTTTGAACTTTAAAACTTTGCCATGTGTATTTCTTCTTTAATTCTGGAGCATTTAAGCTTAATTGACACTTTTAGGTCAGAGCAAAAGGTAGCTTTTGTATTAAATTTCTTCTTCAAATAATTGTCATCTGTGTTGCATAGACAATTAGGACAAAAATCAGGATAACACAAACTAGAAGAACAAACTAAAATAACTTGGGATCAGTTGCATATATAATAGTAGAAAAAGAATAAAATAGTGTATCTTCTAAAAATTAGAAAGAAAAATTATATCTTTTTACATTGAAAACGTTGTAGTTTTCCATGCGGTCCAGTAATTTATCTAGTGGATAAAGAGCTCGGCTGGCAGCATGCCATGGAAGAAAATCCTTCTCCTCAGACAGGTATCTGATAATCTCCAGAGGAATATTCTGAGGCAAATAGCCAGCCCTGCAGTTAAAAAAAATAGATACATGATGATGCACAAACGAAGATTTTTACTTACGCAAATAAAAGACAGAAAAGCAAGATTCATCATAGTATAAAGAAAGCATATTCAGTGCTATAAAAATAAAATTACTCACTTTTAAAATATAGTCATACTTAGGATGCCAGTGCCACCTTAATACATGCAGAGTTGGACAGTTAAAAATTTATGAATACAAAAACATCAGAAATCATACTTTTTTAAAAGCAAGCAATTGTGGAATATAAGCAAAACCAAGCCTAGATATGTTCCTTCACAGAAACTCTTCAGAGGTTAACAAGCAATTGAAAATAATTGATTACTGAAATTCAATTTCAGTTTCTCCATGTATTGTCTTTACTTGTCATTTAGCTCAGGGTAATGATATTTAATACACATTGCTTTTTAAAAGATCATCAAATTAAAGTGTCAATTTGCAGTTCTGGGTGTTTGTTAGATTACAATATTAGCATGGTTTTCAAACCTTTTTTTAAGTTGCTTTCCATAACACTGATGAAAATCTGAGCTAGGTTTTAATAAAGTCCAAATTACAAAAATGTTAAAGGAATAGCTTTTTTTTTTTTTTTTTTTTTTTCTGAGATGGAGTCTCGCTCTGTCGCCCAGGCTGGAGTGCAGTAGTGCCATCTCGGCTCACTGCAAGCTCTGCCTCCCGGGTTCACGCCATTCTCCTGCCTCAGCCTCCTGAGTAGCTGGGACTACAGGCACCCGCCACCACACCCGGCTAATTTTTTTGTATTTTTAGTAAAGACGGGGCTTCACAGTGTTAGCCAGGATGGTCTCGATCTCCTGACCTTGTGATCCGCCCACCTCAGCCTCCCATAGTGCTGGGATTACAGGCGTGAGCCACCGCACCCGGCCGAGAACAGCTCTTTTCTTCTATTGTTTTCCTTTGAAAATAAAATATGTCACCTTGAGAACCAATATCAGTTTCCTTAGAAAATACTAAATTGTACCTTTTAAAAATTATCTTAATACATATTGTCTATAGTTTAAGAGGCCATATCAAGAAAAGAAGCCAAAAAGAACTATATATCTCCTTTTTCCAGTGGACTGTAGGTAATATTCTAGCAAAATAAAAGCAATATAAATAAGAGTCCACAATACATTAAAAGATGGTCTTACCCTTGATGTCTTCACTGCATATAGTGACATTATGTATTTTGGTGGAATTTTTCAGCATTGATATTTGCTATGGTTTGAATGTTGATATTTCCCTAAAATTTATGTGTTGGAACCTAATATCCATTGTGACAGTATTAAGAGGTAGGGCCTTTGGAAGTGATGAGGTCATGAGGGCTCTACTTTCATGAATGGGATTAGTGCCCTTATTAAAGAGGTTCCAATGCGTTTTCTTGACTCTTCTTTTCAATGTGTGTGCAGCAAGAAGGCACAATCTCTGAAGCAAGCTCTCATCTGCTGGAAGTTGATCTTGGACTCCCTGGCCTCCAGAACCATGAATAAAAATTTCTATTGTTCCTAAATTACCCAGTGTAAGGTATTTTGTTATAACAGCCCAAACAGACCAAGACAAATCAACTGAATGCAGACTGTTAACATAGGGAAGAGGGAACTATGAAAGCTAGAAAGCCTGGTTGTCCTGCTTATCTACATTTCACACTGTTATTTTGTAATATAACAAAATGAGATGGACCTTTGTATTTGTGCATGGTTGAAAGTGGACAGGGAGGAAACAGAGTCCTTTTCATCTTCAGTTAAAATAATTTTTCCATATTATTTAGTCTTAATTCAAAGTCACATGCAAAAATTACCCTACGGATGAATATTAGCTTATAACTGTGCTTATAATGTTCATAATAAAAACAAATTTTGAAGAGGGTGCTGCAGTTTTCTTTTAATTAAAACAAAAGAATGTGTGACACACTAATGATTTTGATTCAACCATAGTACAAGATCAACCACAGGTTCATAATTCACATAAATAAAATAGTTAGCAAACTTCAAATTTCACATAATTTAAAAATCTGAAAATTTATGATTTACAGTGTACCTAGATTTGTGCCACTTTTTTCCTGTGCAAATTCCATTTTATACATTTTTGAAGAAATAGCATGAAATTAGGCTATGGCAACAGTAATTAAATAAGCAACTATATTTTAGCCAGGACAACATCCCAATAATAACTTAAATTTTGATTTCACAGGTTTGTTCACTCCCTGAAAATGTAATGCAATTTTTATTAAAATAATATTTTAGATTATGTCCTTAAAAGAAATGTAGCTTCCAGTAGTTCAGATTTTGTAATTTGTTTCTCTCGAACTTTTAATTCTAAATATTAATTAGTGTGGTGATTAAATATTCACCTTCTCTTTATACATGCCATGCATTGTATAATGTTAAACTTGAAGATTTATTTAGAAGCCATTATTATTTTGTTAAATAAGAAAAGTAATGTATTTTTTAAAAAAACTTTTAGTAAGTAGCTCACTTATTACAAAACTTCAAATAAGTTTGGAAAGTTGCTTGAATCTCATTTCCCATAAATTTGGTCATGATAGCTTTATGTCAATTATAATTTATTGTGTTTTATTTCATCTCTAAAAATGTATAGACATTATTTAATGATTCATACTTTGTAGGGAATTTGCCTGCAAATAAAAACGATGACAAATAATGTTATGGAAAGAAACTTAGATTTGAGAAAGAGCCTGAATCTGACTACTACCACACTCGTACAATTAGGAAAATAATTTATCTCTCCAGCCCTCACATTCTTTGTCTATAAAAGGATGGAATTAAGAGACACCCATTATAGCACAGAAAAGCTTTTAATCTAACCTATATATCTACAATTTAATCTACTGAAAAACAATTGTAATAATATGGGTACAATTTAACTATTTAACAGTTTGAGAAATACTTTGTAATTTTATATTCTCCATTCTTTAGTTGCTTAATATGTACAAGTCTAGGAGACAGGACATGGATCTAGGTTTTATAAGACATCTGGCACTGTGTGAAAAAAATAAAAGCAAAGCAAACCTGATAAAAGTTCCAAATAATGGAAAGGCAAGTAAGGAAAACCACTCATTAAACAGAGAAATGGAGCAAGTTCTGTTTTGAGTCCTTTTGGCAGGGATCTCTAACTGCTCACCCAGATCCATGCTCTTCTCTTCTTTAAATGAACTATACTTCGCAGTTCTCCTGGTACTTAGATGTGGTCATGAGACTGTGATCTAGCCAACAGAATATGAATGTGCCTCTCTGCCTGGGTTGTCCTTAGACATCTCCCATTATGTCTTCTATGTTATTTTTCCTTAAGTGAACCTTCCAGGTGACCTTGACAGTCTTGTATTGAATATATCAAAAACCTGCCTGGGTCCCTGGATGACTGCATGAGTGCGTTAATTCTCACACACACTCCTGTTATGTGAGCAGAAATAATTTCCATTTTATCTTACCAAATGTGTTTTGGGGTCAATTTTTTTAAACAGCAGTTAACCTTCTTTAATGCCGACCTCGAATAGAATAAGAAACAGATTATACTCAAATTACCCTCCTTCTGCTGTGGTACCAACATATGTAATTACCAACTACATAATTTAATATACCTGCATTTAAGCCCACGACATCACAATATGTATATACACTTAATTGGGCAAGAGGATGATCAGCTTCATTACAAAATTAAGAACTGTAAGAGATAATGTTGGAGTATAGGTTACCTAGCTCAGATGCGTGTTTGTGTAATTGGCTGGTAATGATATCTGATTACTACTACTGATAGTGCAATCAATATAGGGAAGTATGTGGAATCCAGTGAATGAAACACAACATTAGCTCACTGTAATCGGCCCAGTAGGCAGCACACTTAGGGTTCTGATGGTGAAATGCAGTTTCTCTAAATTTGCATCACCACAGGGAAATATTGCTAACAAAAATTAAAAATAGCAAATTTAAAGAATACATATTGTATGTACTTCATATATAATTAAGTGTGTCCTATTAATATTTTAGGAAGAGGTTGTAGATTATACCTTTCTTCCCTACTATTGGAGTGAGGATGAGCATAAGAAATGATTTGAAAATCAAAGAAAAGACAATGAGAAAGAGGCAAATGAGAAATGTTACAAAAATAAATAAAAGATTGTCCATATGCATGTAGCTAGACAGCTGCTCCTCCCATCCCTTGCTACATGCACACATATATCCTTCCCTCCTCCTTCTCCAATTTATAAGAGCTTGAAATAAAATATATCTTTAAGTGCACTAGATAATGTATTTTATAAGAAAGAGATTAAAACAAGACTATGTTAGCTGATATTGAAATGCTCTGACCTTAACTGGCTTTGTTTCCACCTAAGATCCAAAATTGCTTTTTAAAAACCATTCTGAATTCCTTTGAATGTTAACTCCTGAATCTTACTGAGATGGGTGGCTTGTATAGAAAAATAACCTATTTAACTCTGAGTTTTCTTTAAAGGCAATTGATTTCTGGGCTTGAAACTTAGAGAAATACAAATAAAACACAATTCTCAGATTCTTTGGAGCATCATACTCTACTCTTGATACTCTACATCATACTCTAATAAATGAATATTAACTGAATATTCATTTAAAGCCAAAAAACAGTCTCCTACATATTTCACAATGCACGCTGAAGATACTGTCACTGTCCCTTAGGGCACAGATTTTTAAAGCACTTGCTGAAATGCTTAATTAAAAAGTTTAGTAGGATTTATCTGTTATTTTCATTATTCATTATCAAAAGGCTTTATACGCTCTTTGTGGGAAAACCTTATGGCACAGATTGGAAATCCCAATAGTTCTTGATGTACCATAGAATAAAAGGGGAAAAACATAGGGGAAGTATCTCTGTCAACCAACAGCTCATTTGATCAGTTTCTAGACAAAAAAAAAAAAAGATATCATTCAGCCATTGCTTAATTGTCTGAAGAGATGTAAAAGGAAGTTACTAATTTGTAGCCCCATAAAATTAGTGATATAGTATGAACATTTGTCCCCACCCAAATCTCATGTTGAATTGCAATTCTCAATGCTGGAAGTGGGGCCTGGTTGGGAGTGTTTGGATCATGAGGCAGATCTGTCTTCATGCATTGGTGCTGTCTTCCTGATGCTGAGTTCTCATGAGATCTGGTCATTTAAAAGTATATGATGCCTCCCCGTGACTCTCTCTCTCTTGCTCCTACTTTTGTCAGATGATGTGTCTGCTCCTACTGACTTTCAACCATGGGTAGAAGTTTCCTGAGGCCTCCCCAGACACGAGGACTATGCTTCCTTTACATCCTGCAAAATTGTGAGCCAATTAAACCTCTTTTCTTATAAATTACACAGTCTCACATATTTCTTTATAGCATTACAAGAATGGCCTAACACAATTAGTAATGTGAAAAGGTGCACAGAGAAGAGATCTCAGAGCCCCTCTTCTTTCTGCTCCTTCTCTTCCAGAAAGCCTGATCCCAAACTTGACTTAGGCACCTTTTTTCTGGTTTCAACTAACACTTTGAGAACACCTCTATTCATAATAATTATCAGGACATTAGTCATTATTTTCTCACAGTATTATCTTACTCACTGGCCTTAGCTCTTTCAGAAAATGAAATATGCTCCACCCGTCTTTTTATCCCCACAGCCTAATGCAGAACCCAGCACAAAATGGGCACTCAATAAATGGTCCTTAAACCAAATTAAATTATGGCAATAATGTCATAGCTTTTAAAAACAGGAGCACTTGCCAAAGATACTATAAAACTTAAACATAACCATATTTATTTAAGCGTTTTTGAAGGTTAAAAAACAGCAGGATGAGAGAATTTTATTAGAGTGATATTGATAGTATTTTTTCTCATCTATTTTATTAATGACAACACATATAGAAGACAAGAAGTCCACTGCTAGCCAGACAACAGTTTTACATTAGCGAGTCTATACCAAAATAAATAGCTTTACAGCCAGTGAGCATGTAGAGGCATTATACAAAAATCTCTACTTTATTTTTCTCTGATTAGCAAATTACTTTCCTAGAAGCAATACTGTTATTTATGCCATTCATTTAAATAAATTGATGGAAGGCTTAGAAATCTCTTTCTCCTAGTCAGAAAATTGGCAAGGGTAAACAACATGATTTCTAGAGTTCCTTCTTCAGTAAACATTTAAAAATTAAAAATAAGACATCCAGGAAACATTTATTTTGTAGTTTATGTAGTCTCACTACCACCATCATTGCATCCAGCATTTCTTCTCTATACACGCTTTCTTCTGTATTTCCAAACATAATATCATAAGAAATCAACCATCATCTTAAAACAGAGTCTACTGGGTACTTAATAGTGCTGAGAAATAGGGTCAATATTTGACCATTAATTGGAAGAATTAACAGATGTCAGTTATTTGGTCAAAAAGAGAAAAAAACCTTAGTTTTATGGCCCAAGTCAACTATTGTTTAGAAAACTATCCACTTAATAATTTCAAGCTATCATGTATTGAAGAATTAATGTATACCAGTTATGATGTTATGAAAATATGGTCTAAATTTATTTCAGTCTACTATCCTTTAGAACAGTTATACTAAGCATCAATATCAGTACTATTATGCCCATTGTTTTTAGAGAAAGAAGCTAAAGTTTCAGAAAATATGTCCCTTGCCAACCTCACATGGCTAACAAGTAGCAGGGCTAGAATTGCCAGGACTGACAAGCAAGCTCCTGCTGGTTCTACCCCATGAGGCAACCTCTCAAAATAACTCTTTGAATTAGGGTCAACTACTTTCTTCTTTCCTTCCATTCACATCTGGCTTGCATGTCACTTTCATGGAATTTATCACATTAGACTTAATACACAAATACATACATAATGTGGTCCCAGAACCTATGAAGGGAAAGCAAGCAGGGTTAGGGAAAGAAGAATTAGAGGGTAGTGGTTTAAATGGGTGGTTAGGGAAGGTGTCACCTGCAAGAAGTGAGAGAACAGGTTGATCGATTCTGGTGGGAGAATTATTCTGACTGAGGAAACAGCAAGTTTGGTGGGAGGAGAATACTGATTGAGGAAACAGCAAATTCAAAGGTCTTGAGACAGGAACAGACTGGGATGTTGAAGGAATAACAGAGGGCCTTTGTAGCTGGCATGGAGTTAGCTGAGGAAAAAGGTCAGGGTATGAAGTTGCAGAGGTCAGCGGTAACCAGAGCATGAAAAACCTGAAATAATAGGGGCTTTGGGTTGTTTTTCTCTTTTGTCCATCAGAAAATGTATTTGTTATTAATAGTAAATGAAGAAAAGATGTCAGTATTCACAATAGAGAAGAGATTGTAAAAGCTTAAGTTGCCTTTATGTTGATTTTTTAAATGCCTTATTTCACTTGTAATCATAAACATTATTCTAACAAGAGGTAAATTTTCCTTCCTTTTTGTCTCTTACTGGCATGAACATCATAAGAAGTTAAAGTGAAAGAACTCTTATACAGTCAAAGGAGAAAACCAATATGCCACAGCCTAAGATAATCTCACACAGCACTATTTTCCCAAGATCTAGGTTTTTTTCCCTCTCTTCTTTATACTCCAATTATTAATAACTTAGCCTCACCCTCACCCCTAGCTTTGTTAGAGTGAAGGTTCATGAAATGAAGGAGCTTGATTAGAAGAGAAAGTTTTTATGGCCAGTAGAAGTAGAAAGTGCAAAAACGTCAAGAAGGCTGTCTTTTCAAATCATTACTGATCAAAATGTGATATAATTTGTCAGAATACACTCTCTGGTGCTTCTTTTTAATGGTATTCTCTTTAAATGGGTTAATTTCTTGCTAGGAAAAAAAAGTTCTACCTCTGGAATTAACGTTGAAGGAGATTTGCTTGTTCCAGAAGTTGATATTACCATCTCTTCTCAATCACGTCCTGTTTGGCATGATGAACACAGCACACTTACAGATTAGCTAGTGCAAAGCCACTGAGGGTCTGGGGTGTGCTCTTGTGACAACACTGAAGAATTCTGGCCTGCAGATCAGCACAGATAGGACAAAACTCATGTCACTGAACTTTGCTTCCATCTCTTTGGCAGCTTTCTGATATTGCTCAGTGGTGACTTTGTGGAACTCAGCTCCTCTTCTCCAGTCTAGCCAGCTGCTTCTTGTAAAATGCATCCTGCTGTTTTGCCACTAGGTTTTTCTCTTCCAGGTGTTTAGCCAGGTGCTTTGCCTTACAGCCTTCCTCCTCACTTAGTAGACTCTCTGAAGCAAAGCTCATTGGCAGTGGCCCTCTCTTGGTTGGTCCAGTTCTTTACCTTGCTTTAATTATTTCTGATTTTCAGAATCTTTATTTTAGCATGCTCCAATGCCAGTTCCTCAGGTACTCTTGAAATCTTCATGAAAAAACTGATGCACCACAAACAGCAGAATACTGCTGCGACATTAAATCAGAGGATGGGAGTTGCTTTCTTCCATCAATTACATTTTCTGAAAGTCAGATGCCCTGCACCATGGTGATGTTCTCATTCTCATGCACTTAGCAGGTGACTCTGTAGGGGCAGGCAGTCCACCTGTGGTTCCTGCTTCTGCCCCTGCAGAGACCTAGCGCAGACCCAGGTGCATACACACACAGGCAGGCACCCGAACTTTTTGCTGCACAGTGGGAGCTCAGATTGTTTTTCTACGTGTGATGGAAAGTCACCACAAGTTTTTGAGCTGGGAAATGGCACGATCTGATTTATGTTTTAAAAGGGTGACTCTGGCTGCTACGGAGAGCAAACTCAAATGTGCCACGTAGTCTTTCAAGATGAGAAGGATGTGAAATATGATTTCCCAGTTGGTCTTCTCTCACTATACGGACTATGCTTACATGAGAAAAATATATACCTAGTGAGTGAAATGAATGACATAAAAACAGAGAATATGAGTTTTAAAGACAGACCATGCATGACATTTGTTTCAGAAAGTCTCTTATGAAAATATCAGAAAAAATTATTACAAAACTTATCCACACATTTTTTATTGTTTAAATGTTAAAAGCAGCATTAGAAAACATAGGGAAGGTCACTGATAAATAATTTCAATAATGAAGACATTTTAAAATAATATGTACTTTATGTATAGGAAGGTGTATATTCCGCTTTGGGTTAATTAGCAGAATTAGCCTAGAATTTAAATACAGACTACTGCCTGAAATGAATAAAAAATAATAATCCACAGAGATTATGATTTCCATGGAAAATGCAATTCTTAAAGCTAGTATGGAATTCTGCTTATTGAGCAGTGAAGTTTTTCAGTGCTCTAAAGGGGCCACATGGGAGTAAAAATAATAAAAAATTCCAACAGGATTTTTCAGAGGTTGAGTCTACCGCCATCAGGACATCCAATCGTTTACCTAAAGGTCCATAAATCAGTTAAGCTTCTAACTTCCTATATGGCTGCTTTTTGGAGAAATGTGTGAATAACAGGAAACTAGAAAAGAGTAAAAACATCACTCAAACCAAACAACTTAAAGAGAACTATGTCTTCTCTAGTCTAACATGTATGTCAAAAGTTTTGTCTTTTATATATTACACACAGAAGTTTATCTATTTAACTTATTGTGGAGGGAGGGAGGAGGCTGAAGATTGAAAAACTACCCATCAGGTACTATGCTTATTACCTGCATGACAAAATAATCTGTAAACCAAATCCCCATGACTCGCAATTTACCTATATGACAAACTTGCACATGTACCCCCTGACCCTAAAATAAAAGTTAAAAAAATAAAGAAAGAAAAGAGCAGGAAATAAAATCAGTACTCAAAAAATTTTTTGCATGTTATTCAAATTCTTCATAATTACTTTTGGATTGGTTCTAACAATATTCTGTTGAGAAGATAAGTGTAGTTCACTATTGTCAAATATTGTGGTTATATACATGTTTTATATCATAAATAACAGGTCTATGAACATCTTTGCACATAATACTTTCACATGTTCTGAATGATTTTCTTTGGATAGAATACCCAAATTAGAATTATTAAGCTAAACATGTGTTTCTTGGAAAATCTCTGAGTACATGTTTTCAGTCTTTGTAAAGTAGCAAATGATCCCAGACAAAGGAGCAGAGAGCCTTACATAGATCAGACAGGCACTGTGATAGCCAACATTGCTTTAGGGTTCCGTGTATGTCAGTCCCTGTGTCAATGCTTTGCATGTACTATGTGACTAAATCCTTGAAACAATCTTCTCAGGTTGGCAGTATTACCATCCCCATTCTACAGATCAAAATTGAGGCTCAAAAAGTTTTCTAACCTTCCCAGGGTCATATTGCAAATAAGGGGAGAGCTGGAATTTGAACCCAGTCTTCCTACACCATGCCCATGATATTCTTGCCACTATTCCAAAAAGAACTGGTGATAATTTTTTATTCCCTTTACCATGTTCTAGTAAAAGAAAATATAAGAGAAAATTATAGGGGATATCAAATGGGAATAATCCATGGAGGTCTTATGAGAACAGCATAACAATAAATGCGGATGGAGGGAGAAGTTTGGTTCATGGATGACATTAAAATGGAGGTCTTAGTGACTCATAAATACTCCTTTTAGCCTGTGGCCATTTTTTTGCCACATTACCCAAAGCCATGTTCTTAAACACTGATCCCATTCCCTGGATTCCTTTAGTATTTCATCCAGTCTACATAAATCAGAGAACACTCTTAGCCCAGACTCTGGCCTACAGAGGCTGATTCAGTTAGCAGTACTATACCTACCATGAACATCATGCATTACAATAACACTTTGCTTTCGGAAATATTGTTGACATAGGTAAACAAATAGACTACCAGGATGTAGTCCCCCCAAAAAGGGGAGGTAATGATACAAAGTATATTTAATTTACATAAGAAAAAACGCTTCAAACAAAGAAATACTTTCTATCTCAAGGTTTTATAGGAAAGGCAAGAATTAAGGCTATGGAAAGTGGTTTCGGATTCTATACTTTGCCTGAGAAGAAAAGGGTGAAGGACTCAAATAATGGCATATGGTGCATGGGAGTAATCGCATCCTCTACAAAACTGTACGGCCGACTTTTGGGCCTGAAAAGAAACCCAAAGATAGCCCATCTCAATTAAATATTTCAAAAATAAATCTCAAAACCAAGTACAGCTCTAGCTCATACAGGCAGGTATCAATACATATATGAGCCCTTTATAATTTTTTAAATGTAGGGCTAAGGTTGAAATTTTAGACTGACACAAAGTTTAATAATTAAGCAGGAAGACAATACAACACTCCAAAAAATGGTACATTTTTGAAGAAAACTAGAAACACTTTTGAGAGTGTAATCTAGTGATGCTAAAGGGAATGATGGCTTTAAAAAGAGGAAAGGCTTGGAAAGGCTTTGAAAGGCTTTAAAAGAGCAGCCAAAAAAGACAGAGGGACTCTACCAAGAGCAAAGTGATAGCAACCCATTTAATCTGTGCTCTGCAACCAACTTAAAGAACCTCCTGGCCAAAGTTAGACCATTTTTGAGTGTCATTAAGAATAAAACTGCTATAACTTGAAACCTATCTGATAGACTTAAATTCATAAGGTCAAAATGAAACTTAAAGACAAAACAAAACAAAATAATTGGTCACTATGGAGCATGCTAGAGAACTGGCTCATTAGTTTTGAAACTGAAAAATAAAGAAAACCATCAAGCATTTATTCTGACTTTTTTTAAAAAAAGAAACTGTATCACTGGTTACCAAATAGTAAACAACAGCAAGTTTATCTTTGAAAACCTATTCCATTTACACATTAAAAAAAAAAAAAAAGCATGAATGAAGGAAACAGCATTTTGCAACACCCAGTGAATTAACAGATTTAGACATTGGACAGCAACAGTTGTGAATATCACAAAAAGACAGACAATTATTTATGTTATGTGTGCATATAGAATCAACTCTGAAGTAATCTTGCCTAAAATTTAAACCTGTACTGGATCAAGCCTCTAGATCCAGTCACCAATTTACAGTGAAACGAGGGGACAGAGAAACACATAGAAGTGCACAGTGGGGATGCAATCAGCAAAATCCAGACTGTGGAAAGTTGAATAGGAAAAACAACTTTCCTCACTAAATAGTTGGGAAGGAAATTGTTTTTTAATTAAAATGAAAAATAAATAGTTTTAAACTGAAAAGATATTAACTAGTCACTGAGAAGTAAAATCATTTAGATGCTAATCCAAGCAAACTGTGAAAACAATATGGCATTTATGAGACCGTTGGAAATTTGAACACTTCCAGGATAGTTGATATTATTAAAGGGATGTTCATTTTTAGATGATCATGTTTAAAAATAATCATTATTATTAGAGATACACAGTGAAATTATTTAAATAAATTAATTTTAAGTGTGGAATTTGCTTCAAAATAGTATAAAAGGTTGGATGGAGACATGGATGAAATAAGATTGACCATGAGTAAACAATTGTTGATGCAAAATGATTGATAGAGCAGCTTCATTACATTCTTTTTCCAATGTGTGTGCACATTTGAAATTCTTCACAATAGTTAGAAAACAAAGCAGAGTCTAAATCTTATTTATCTCTGTATCCCCAGTATGTATCATAAAACCTTCGTATGGCATATGCTTAAGAATATTTGCTGAATAACAAACTTCAAGAAAGGCGACCATTTTAGTCTCAGTTTCTTCCTTTATACAATGGAGGAAACTGTATTTACCTTCTAGCGCCATCATGAGTTAAAAGACAAGAAATGAAAGAGTATTTTGTAAACTGTAAAGTGCCACACAAAGGTGGCAACCTTAAGACTGAAGAACTAGAACTAGAATTCAGCATCACGTGCCGTGCATCTGTATTCTGACCTTGATTTGTTCCCTACATTGAACTAATAAACTCATGTACAGATCTCAGCACATTCATTTTCCCCTTAGGGACAAAGTACCAAATGGTAGTGTAATTGCCAAGGGAAAATTATTACTCTGTTCTGAATTATTTCCATCATAAATCCGAAACCAGTCAAACAGTCTCTGTCACAAAAACGACAGGGTTGCTGTACAGTGATGAGAATCCCACATACAAGTGCCCCATAAATTCATGAGTATCACAACCCTCCAAAGTCATTCTGAATCACGTGTTTAAATCGGAAGTGGGAAGCCAGACTGGCAGCATGTTGGTCAACACTGTGGAAACAATGAAAATGAAGTGATTTACTCAGCCATCAGTTAGAGAAATATCCTATCATCTATCTCATGTAGATTGTACAACATAAGAAAGGCATTTTGTTTGTCTTTAAACATTTATCTATTGTATCAAAGGAAAAAAGGCTTTTATAATTTAGTAACAATAATACACAGTCATTTATATTTCTCTTACATTGAATTACAGCTGCAAAAAGATACTAGAGCATGTCAAAGAAACTATTTCAAGCAATAATGAATAATAGAAAATGGATAGAGAAGGACACACCCTCTATGTGTGCCCTGCATTTTCACCTTCTCTAATCTTAGTAAAATATCCATTTTTACTTACAGAGAAATGAAATATCTAATCTAATTCTTTATGATTTAAAGTGATCTTTTCCTTCCTCTCCAGAATATTATGCTGTATTCCAAATTAAAGTTAAAATCCCTCAATGTTATTTCAGATGAAGTGTGGAAAGAAAAAATATGTTTTATTACTAGTGAGACAGAAAAAGGACTTCAAATATATAATTCATTGTATAGAAAACGGTTTAATATCATCAAAAAGATAGTTGTGCACACTTGAAATCATCTTTCAGGAAGCAGGAATCTTAGATTTTTGGTACTCTGCTCTCCCTCAAGGGTGCTAAATAGTATCTGAAAGAAATAAATGGCAAAGCTAAAAAAATACACTGATCCACAAAGAGTATAACGTAAATGGTGACATAGAAATAATGTTAACAGCTTATTTTAAAATTTGAACCTACAAAGTGTTTTGGATTTATTTAAGGAGATTTTTAATTCTTAGAATTAAAATACATTGAAACCCTTTTGAAATCATCTAACATCTATGTAATATAATAACTGATACTTTTTGTCCTTTGGGACATTAACTTATAGTTTTCAAAACATCCAGGGACAGAGGTTATAGGGAAGATAGTTGCTTCTGATAGCTACCTATTTATCAAATTTCTCAATTTTAGTTGCAACTTCCAGTGTCACAAAATTCAAAATACACTATTCATCTAGAAATATTTAATTACTCTTGGATCTCCAGCTCAGAAATATGATTGTAACTTTGCCTTGATTTTCTTTAATGGTGATAATGTTCAATAAAACATAGAAAAAGTAATGATAACGATGTTCTAACTCCTTAATGATGATTAACAATTAGAAGACATTAATGTTATAGATTTACCATGTTCTAACAGTGACACTCATTAATTTTAATAACAGTCTCATAGTTAAGTCCTTGTTTACTGTCTGAAAATTTACCCCTCATTAACACTTGTAAGAAGTAATTTTCTAAAGTTGAAGCATCAGTGAAGATACAAAACAATAGCAAAAAAGTGCTAGTTAATTCAGAACAAGGATATATATTAATATTTTTCCAAAATGTGAGTGCAAAACAAAGTGACACTTTTTAAATAAGAATTATATTAAAGAATATTTTATATTTTACTATAGTGATCACATATAGTTCAACAATGTTATTAAAACCGAAAGAGTATAAAATTGAAAGAGTTAGAGATTTCTCCTCTGTAAGAGAACCACTGATACAAGAAGAAAATTCTGGAGCCTTAATTTAATAACAGTCATTGTTATTATTATTTAATATACAATGCTAACACAATAATAATTTTCTCAAGAATCACATGTTTAATATTAAGAAGCAGAAACCTAGGAGAAATAATGATAAAGTGATAAAATCTTTTTCAAAATTGATAGTTTTAGATAAAATGACAGAAACTGGTACATCCCCTATGACTAAAATGCCCTTAAAAAAAAAAACCTTACACTTGCTGCTTGATTGTTTCAAAGAGAATTTCATCTCAATTAAAATACCTTAAAGGAATATTTTTTCCTATGGATTTGTCTGTAGTTTGTTAAATCTGTATCTTCTGAGTCTCTGCTAAGAAAGATAAGGAAATAAGCACATGTACACTTTATACCACCTGTTTTTTATCCCCTCTGAACTTTTATTTGTTAAATTACTTCTAAATTTTCCTAGTTTAGAGATTTGCCTTCTATTTTGTAACCTTCATTGTCCTGTTTCTTTACCTTTGATTCCATGTGTAAGTAAATTCAAGACTCACCATATCCTTTAGTAGCCAAAGGATAACTTGATTACATATAATACTTTGTATTCTAGCCACCGGATTATCTTTGCTTATAGAAATCTCAGCCTGCCTGAATTTTCTACTTTCTAGCTAACTTGCCTTGTTTAATCTTTAAAGCTCAGTTTAATCACCATGATGTCTCTCAATGTTAATCCCTTTGGGTGAGATTTCTTTCCTAAAACACAGGGTGCCCTTCCTGTACACTTACATTTTTTTTTTTTTTTTTTGAGTCAGAGTCTCACTCTGTCGCCCAGGCCTGAGTGCAGGGGCACGATCTCGGCTCACTGCAAGCTCTGCCTCCTGGGTTCACGCCATTCTCCTACCTCAGCCTCCAGAGTAGCTGGGACTACAGGCGCCCACCACCAAGTCCGGCTCATTTTTCATATTTTTAGTAAAGACGGAGTTTCACCGTGTTAGCCAGGATGGTCTCGATCTCCTGACCTCGTGATCCGCCTGCCTCGGCCTCCCAAAGTGCTGGGATTACAGGCGTGAGCCACTGTGCCTGGCCCACACTTACACTGTTATTATAAGAAAGTTTACTCTGCCTATATCTTCATACTTCTTTTCCTTTGCTTTCATAAATATATAATACAGACACACCAGCACACCAACACACACCACACACACCTGCCAACACACAGGATACCTCTTGTTACATTATGACTTTCATTGCTTTTTCCATTTCATTTATGTCAACTATCTCAAGCTTATTCTCCATTTTGCCTGACAATGATTTCCCCTGAACCTATAAAATTTTTTACTGCTTCTAACGTGGCTTTCTTTCTTGCAATGTCAGGTCTCTTTCATTCTTTTTGTTTCCTTATCTCTTCTTTATTCTTTTGCATGTTTTCTTCAAACTCGCCTCGGCGAAGCCTTATTTCTTTATCTGAACTCTTTGAACTCACATAGATGGGTATATTTGAAACTTCTGCTTGGTGTTATAGTTCTGTTGTTATGGCTATTGCTAACTATCCTTCTTTTGGTATTTTTCTACAGTTCTAAGGATTTCAGTCTGGTTTATATTTAAATATCATTCATAGTTGAAGGGGCAGGTCCTACCCAGTAGAAGTAGTTGCTACTGGATTGTGGCTAAAGGGCAATTGTGGGGAATAGATTGAAGGAGTAGCAGTTTACATTTAGAGTTGTTATTTCAGACATGGTTCTAATCAAATTAGTGGTTCCATCTGTTTAGGGGCATATTTCTGCTCCATAGTCCCATTTCAGAATATGCTGGAGAGCTGTGTGATTCACAGTTCAACCCTATATATTGCAGGTTCTCATTGTGGTGATTTAGAATTTAATTGGTTTTTTCCAGCTGTCTCAATTAATGGTTGCCAAGCCAATTGCCATATATATTTCTTCTCCAGCCCACCACTTCTGCCCCCTGCTTCTTGCAAAAATGGTACTTTTGCATGTCTTCTCTTTCAGGCCTGAATTTGCTTCCTGCTCTTCCATGTGGAGAAAGATTTATCAGTGTAACCCACCATACCTCCAGATTTCATTATTCCAAATAAGGCAGTTCCTTCAGAGATGTGTCTTATTTTTGTAGATTTCTCTGTCTTATACAGGATCTGTAATTTTTTCATATTTTCTCAGAATCCTTCTGCATTTTCATCTGCAATTCACAGTATTTTTCAGTAGTTCTTTACTTTTAGTGTTTGGAGTTGTGTCTGTCTCTGTCTTTCTCTCTCTCACACACACATACATACACATGGAGTTTTCAACCCTGTGTTTTCTTTTTCCTTCTTTGCTGGGGTGGTTATTAGACATGGATGTTGAGAAATCAGGGAAATAGAAATAAGTGTATTTCTCTCCCTTCAACTTTTTAAGTGTCCTTAAAAATCAAAGCAGAACAAACAAAAAATGGTCCTTCAGAAGGATGTGTGGAGGCCAGCACTCTCATGAAGCTCTGATAGGATATTCAATTAGTATCTATAAAGAATTCAGCTTGTTCTTCACCAAATAAATTTTATTTTAAACCTGAGGACCAGAATTCATGTACCCAATTACATCAAAATTGAGGGTTACCACGTACAGAGATATGGAAGGTCCAGTTTCAGAATACTGCAATAAAGCAAGTATTATAAGAAAGCAAGTCGCAATTTTTTTTTGGTTTTCCAGTGTATATAAAAATTACATTTACACTGTACCATAATCTAGTTAGTGTGCAATAGCCTTATGTCTAAAGAAAGAATGTACACACATTAATTAAAAATGCTTTATTGCTAAGAAAAAAGCTGACAATCATCTAAGCCTTTAGTAATCCATAATTTTTTTGTTGGTACAGTGGCTTGCTGAATAATAGTGGTGATTGCTGAAGGTTGGTGTGCCTGTGACGATTTCTTAAAATAAGGCAACAATCAAGTTTGCTGTATTGATTGACTCTTTCATGGAAGACGTCTTTGTAGTGTAAGATGTTGTTTGATAACATTTCACCCACAGTAGAACTAATTTCAAAATTGGAGTTAATCCTCTCAAACCATACTTTATCAAGCAAGTTTTATGGAATAGCAAGAAAGTTTATATAATGTTTTAATCCTTAGTTGTCATTTTAACAAAGTTCACAGTATCTTCACCAGTAGTTGATGACATTTCAAGAAACCACTTTCTTTGCTCATCCATAAGAAGCAATTCAACATTTCTTACAAACTTTTATCCTGAGATTGTAGCAATTGAGCAACATACTCAGTCTACGGTTCTGATTCTATTTCTCTTGCTATTTCTACCACATCTGTAGTGACTTTTTCCACTGAAGTCTTAAACCCATCAAAGTCATCCCAGAGAGTTGGAATCAACTTCTTCCAAACTCCTGTTTATGGTGATAATTTGACCTCATCCCATAAATTATAAACGTTCTTAAAGGCATCTGGAATGATAAATCTTCTCCAGAAGGTTTTCAATTGACTTTGCTCAGATCCATCAAATGAATCATTATCTGTGGTAGCTATACACTTATAAAATATATTTTAAAATAATAAGACTTAAAAGTCAAAATTATTCCTTGATCTACAGATTGTAGAATGGATATTGTGTTAGCAAGCATGAAAACAACATTAATCTCCTGGTACAACTGTATCAGAGCTCTTGGGTGACTAGATGCATTGTCAGTAGTTTTGAAAGAAATAGTTTTTCCTGAGCAGTAGATCTCAACGGTAGGCTTAAAATATTCAGCAAACCATTCTGTAAATAGATGTGTTGTCATCCAAGCTTTGTTGTTTCATATATAAAGCACAGGAAAAGTAAATTTAGTGTAATCCTGAAGGGTCCTAGAATTTTCAAAATGGTAAACGAGCATTAGCTTCAACTTAAAGACTCTGCCAGAAGACTCCTGGAACTAACAAACAATTTCAGTAAAGTTTTAGAAAAAATGAATGAACACAACCCCGTAATATTTCTATACACCAATGACATTCAAGCTGAGAGCCAGATCAAGAATGCAACCTCATTTACAATAGCCACACAAAAATTAAAATACCTCTAGCCTATAAGGTGAAAGATCTCTACAAGGAGAACAATAAAACACTGCTGAAATAAGTCATAGATGACACAAACAAATGGAAAAACATTCCATGTTCATGCATTGGAAGAATCAATATCATTAAAATGGCCATGTTGTCCAAAGCAATCTACAGATTCAATTCTATCCCTATAAAACTACCAACATCATTTTTCACAGAATTAGAAAAAAAAAACTATTCTAAAATTCGTATGAAACCAAAAAGGAGCCCAAATAGCCAAAGAAATAATAAGCAAAAAGAACAAAGCCAGAGGCATCACATTACCCAACTTCAAACTATACTATAAGACCAAATATAAGTAAGTAAGCCAAAACACCATGGTAATGGTACAAAAACAGATACACAGACCAATGGAACAAATTAGAGATCACAGAAATAAAGTTGCATACCTACAGCCATCTGGATCTTTAACAAAGTTTACAAAAATAAGCAATGTGGAAAGGATTCCCTATTCAATAAACAATGCTGAAATAACTGGCTAGCTATATGCTAGAAGAATGAAACTGAACCTCTGCTTTTCACTGTACACAAAAATTAAGTCATGATGGATTAATAATTTAAATGTAAGAACTCAAACTCTAAGAACCTTAAAAGAAAATATAGGATTTTCTAGAGAATCTACCACAATGAAAACAACATTGTGGACATCAGCCTTGGATAAGAATTTATGACTAACTTCTAAAAATCAATTGCAACAAAAATAGAAATTGACAAGTGAAACCTAATTAAACTAAAGAGCTTCTGCACAGCAAAAGAGACTATCAATGGAGTAGACAGACAAACTATAGAATGGAAGGAAATATTTGCAAACTATGCATCTGACAAAGATTATCCAGAATCTATATGAAACTTAAATAATTAAATAAGCAAAAGCCAAATAACCACATTACAAAGTGGGCAAAGGACATAAACAGATACTTCTCAAAAGAAGGCATACAAGTAGCCAAGAAACTTGAAAAATGACCCACATCATTAATCATCAGAGAAATGCAAATGAAAACCACAATGGGATACTATCTTACATGTCAGAATGGCTATTATTAAAAAGTCAAAAAATATTAGATGCCCATGAAGCTGTGGAGAAAGGGAACACTTTTATACTGATGGAGGGAATGTTAATTAGTTTGGTCCCTGTGGAAAGCAGCCTGTGGAGATTTTCAAAGAATCCAGAGCTACCATTTGACCCAGCAATCTCATTACTAGGTATATATCCAAAAGAAAATAAATTGTTCTACCAAAAAGACATCTGCACTCTTTGTTTGTTGTAGCACTATTCACAATAGCAAAGACATGGAATCAATGTAGGTGCCCATCAGCAGTGGGTTAGATAAAGAAAATATGGTATATATACACCATGGAATACTATGCAGCCATAAAAAATAAAGTCATGGCCTTTTCAGCAACATGGAAGCAGCTGGAGGCTGTTATTTTAAGTTAATTAATTCAGAAACAGAAAAGCAAATAACGCATTTTCTCACTTATAAGTGGGAGCTAAACAATAGGTACTCATGGACATAAAAATGGCAGTAATGGACACTTGGGACTATTAGAGGGGTAACGGAGGGAGGAGGGGCAAGGGTTAAAAAACGTACTGTTGAGTACTACGATCATTATCTGTCTGATGGGATCATTTCTATCCCAAACCTCAGCATCACACAATATATTCATGTAACAAAACTGCACATGAACCCTCTGAATCTAAAATAAAAGTTGAAATTTTAAAAACGAAAAGAAAAACTAACCAGGAAGCTAGGCTCAAAAAGCAAAACCAAAATCTAATTAATAAACTTTGCTCTCCAGGAATTCTTCACAATGACCCTTGTGTCTTCCATTTATCCCTATTTGGAATGGCAGGTTTTATTCCATGCTCCACCACTTAGACTTGGTTGTATAAGGGACAACCAACTTGTTAACACATAGGTTTCCAGACTTGACATAGAGATATGGGCCTCACTTGAAGATACTGGACTTTGAGCTGGGACATTGGTTTGTACTCAAAAGATAAAATTGCAGAAGGTAAGTATTTAAATCCCCAGTTTGCTGATCAATAATATAAATCAAACATGCAAAAAACTGGCATTTCATTTAATATAAAGAAGATATGTGGGAAACCTATCTACTCCTTGAAGTTTATCAAGTAAAGTTTTCTCTACAGTTTTCAAATATAAAAAGCCGTGTAGAAACTTAGCTGTAAAGTTAGGCAATTGAATATGAATAAAGGTGATTGATTCTAAGTAAACAAAATATTGAATAAATGTTGATTCTAACTATATTCATAGATAGGATCACTGATGTTAGCTCTGTTAGTTACTAAATATAAACCATTTGAGTTTTTTCTTTGTTTTCCTTTTCTTTTTTTTGCCACTTTTTAGGTATGTTATGTAATCAATTTGTTCAGGCAAGAGTTGGTTAAATTTGCTCAATTTTTTGGAAAAAATAAATATTACTTGGTAATATCTGAGGCAAATGGTATTTTAAAGAATGGTGTATTTTAATAATATAAAAAGATTGCAACAGTTTTCCTTTCCTTTTTCCTCCTGAGTTATGACATGTATAAGGAGAAATAGTATAGCACACTTGTGTCTTTACAGAAGCTTCACATATACTTTCTATTTTAAAAATTATAAAAAAGTCTAATACATAGTTTCTATTTTAGAATATATATCTATATACATATGTATGTGTGTATGCATATATACATATATACACCTCTTAGTTTTTTTTTTCTTTTTTTTTTTTGCGACAAGGTCTTGCTCTGGCACCCGAGCTGCAGTGTAGTGGTGTGATCTCGGCTCAACCCAATCTCCACTTCCCAGGTTCAAACAATTCTCCTGCTTCAGCCCCAGAGTAGCAGAGATTACAGGCACACACCACTGCACCTGACTATTTTTATATTTTTAGTAGAGACGGGGTTTCACCATGTTGGCCAGGCTGGTCTCAAATTCCTGATCTCAGGTGATTTGCCTGCCTCAGCCTCCCAAAGTGCTGGGATTACAGGCTTGAGCTACCATGCCTGGCCCCTCACTTAGTTTTTACAAATCATTATTGACTAATAATACAATATAAAAAGAATCACGAAATTGCTAATAATTACCAAAAATGCATACCATGTAATATTCTAAGCATGGATCCAACACTAAGAAACCCCAAAATATTTTCAGTTCAATGAGGCCTAAAGGAGAGACATTTGTATTTTCACATCATCAGTGAGTTCCTGCATAGCAGTGCATAACTAGAGATACTTATGTTCTCCAGAGTGACAGCTTTTTACTTTCTTATAGTGCTATCTCAGTGACATAATTCAGAGAAATATAGTTAAAACTGCATCACATAAAAAATAAAACTGGTTGGCAAGGGAACATTTTTAAATGGTCTTTCTATTTTTGCAGATCACTCTAACTAGGTATAGCCACAATTTGTATATCCTTTATCTGGAGATTTAAAATTTGAGCATGTTTTTAAATTTAAAATTCAGAATAGATTTTCATAATGGTAAGGAATTCCTTTTTAAACATAAATTTAACAAAGATACTACCATTTTATCTTTTTCATGCTGATTTTTAAAAATGTTTTCCTCCTTCTACATTCATCTGTTGCAGTCACTTTATTTTGAGTCTCTTTGAAAATTATCCTGAAATACTAGCTACCGCTAAAGTGCTTGAGATCAAGTATCAGATAATGCCAGATGGAGATGTCTTTATATCATTCATGTGATATGACTTGCCTCCTATATATCAAAGGTCATCCTAAATCTTTAATTGCCACCTCTTCTGTGAAGCAAGAGGAAATTTTCAGTACACTATCCAGAACCAACTACTCCTTCTTTGGTTATATTTGTATTTAAACTATCCAATGTTATTTTAGGCAAACATTAAATACCTTAGACCAATGTATTACATTAGGTAAAATGCTACATTAGATAATTATGATTTATAATAGCTTTCAAAATTCTAAGGCATTTGAGGATATCCTATGAGATTTTTGTTGTATATATCTAGTTCAAGACAGTGTTACAGTGGAGTACTCATAAACATTTATTCAGTGAATGAGTGAAATACACATATTTCTTATAGCTATGACTTAATGAAGAATTTTTATTTTCTATGTAAAAGTGGTTTTAATAGGTTCTTTGCTCTCAAGCCATATTTATTCAAAGATGTTTACAACTCCTCTATCCATTTATCAAAAATACTAAATTTAATATTAATATGCAACTGACATATCTAAAATTACATTTTGCATACTGGAAGGATTATTTTAGATTACAATGATATTTCTCACCAAAGGGAAACTAGGAAAGAATATATTATGTAGAAAGATGAATGAAGATGAAAACTAAGAGTCAACAATTTCATAAAAATGGACTCAGACTAAAACTTGGGTATATATTTTCAATAATATCAACTCTGAATAATTTGTTCTAAACTGATGTGAAATGAAGGCAAATAGAGAATATCTCTGATTCACTACTTTTCTAGCCCTGAAATCTCAGCTCAATATAATTTATCTTTTGAATATTATTACTGAGATTCATGACTGAGTCTGCCATGGACTGTTATATAATAACAGAAAATATTCATTAAACACTCACTGGACCTAAGCTATATGACATGTTTTAATTATACTATCTTATTTAATGTTCAAAATAAAACTTTGATGCAAATATTGTCTTATCCACATTTTGTAGATAGGGAATCTAAGCATAAGAGGTTAGTAACTTGCTCAAGGTCACATATTTTATTGAAGCTAAGAATAGGTTCATATTTAATTCCAGAGTCAGTGAACTTAACCACTGCACATTTTAATTAAAATTTTTAAAAAGGGAACAATTTTTTTTTTTTTTACAAATAATCATTTATTAACTTTTTTTGTCTAGAGTATAGAATAATATAAAAAGTGAAATGAATGACATTAGTTTTAAAATTAGTCACTCTGGAAAACACTCTCATATTCTGCTTGAGAGAAATCTGCTTATGTTTAATGACAACTTGACAATTTGTCTCAATAGTTTTAAACGTATTTACAATCATGCCCCTAACAATAAAAGTTCTAAAGACAAATCTTAGTAGATAATTCATAATAAAAAAATTCATGTACAAAAATATTCTTTAGAGTAGTTCATAAGTAAAAGTTTGAAAATATTTCCAATAACATGAAACTGTTTTATAAAATATAGAAAATACTTTTAATTTTCAATTAATAAAATGACAAGTGGGAAATATTTCAAAACATAAATACCAAATGGGATTATATGAGTAATTCTTATTAGTACTTTACTACTAGTATTAAAAAAAAAAAAAACAAAAACTTACACCTATAATCCCAAAGCTTTAGGAGGCTGAGGCGGGTGGATGACGTGAGACTGGGAGTTCGAGACCAGCCTGACCATCATGGAGAAACCCCATCTCCACTAAAAATACAAAATTAGCCTGGCATGGTGGCACATGCCTGTAATTTCAGCTACTCAGGAGGCTGAGGCAGGATAATTGCTTGAACCCAGGAGGCAGAGGTTGCAGTAAACCGAGATCATGCCATTGCACTCCAGCTGGGGCAACAAGAGAAAAACTCCGTCCCAAAAAAAAAAAAAAAAAACTGTTTAAGAGTATAATATTCATTATTGTCCCAATGAGCATAAAAGTATCAGTGAATTTAATCCTCTGAAAAAATGTTGTAAGGGTGACAATAAAAGAACATGATCTTTGCAGTCACTGAGATTGATTTTGATGAATTCCAACTCTTACATGTAATAATAGATTGAAAGTTGTGCAAACAAGTTTACCCTTTCTGAGCCTTAGTCACTTTATCTATAAAATAGGGGTGAGGTTTCCCATTTAGACTGGGGCTAAGTGCAATTTCTGCAGCATGTATAGTGGCATAGTGCCAGCAAAAAACATGTGGAAACACTTACAGCCTTTCTGGACTGGCAACCAAAAATGAACTTGGAAACCATAAACACTGAAGTGAGTAGGAGATCCCCAAAATGAAAGAGACAGTGAGCGTATTCCTCAACTCTACTCACTTTTATGGTGGATCACTGTAGCACTCATATGGGAACAGACCAATAACAGGATCTGAAATTGAGGCAATAATTAATAGCCTACCAACCAAAAACAGTCACGGATCAGACGGATTCACAGCCGAATTCTACCAGAGGTACAAGGAGGAGCTGCTACCATTGCTTCTGAAACTATTCCAGTCAACAGAAAAAGAGGAAATCCTCCCTAACTCATTTCATGAGGCCAGCATCATTCTGATACCAAAGCCTGGCAGACACACAACAACAAAAAAGATAATTTTAGACCAATATCCCTGATGAACATCGATGCAAAAATCCTCAATAAAATACTGGTAAACTGAATCCAGCAGTGCATCAAAAAGCTTATACACCATGATCAAGTGGGCATCATCCCTGGGATGCAAGGCTGGTTCAATATACACAAATCAATAAACATAATCCAGCATATAAAGAGAACCAAAGACAAAAACCACATGATTATCTCAATAGATGCAGAAAAGGTCTTTGACAAAATTCAACAGTGTTTCATGCTAAAAACTCTCAATAAACTAGGTATAGATGGGACATATCTCAAAATAATAAGAGCTATTTGTGACAAACCCACAGCCAATATCATATTGAATGGGCAAAAACTGGAAGCATTCCCCTTGAAAACTGGCACAAGACAGGGATGCCCTCTCTCACCACTCCTATTCAACATAGTGTTGGAAGTTCTGGCCAGGGCAATCAGGCAGGAGAAAGAAATAAAGGGTATTCAATTAGGAAAAGAGGAAGTCAAATTGTCCCTGTTTGCAGATGACATGATTGTATATTTAGAAAACCCCATTTTCTGAGTCCAAAATCTCCTTAAGCTGATGAGCAACTTCAGCAAACTCTCAGGATACAAAATCAATGTGCAAAGATCACAAGCATTCTGATACACCAATAACAGACAAACAGAGAGCCAAAGCATGAGTAAACTCCCATTCACAATTGCTTCAAAGAGAATAAAATACTTAGGAATTTAACTAACAAGGGATGCGAAGCACCTCTTCAAGGAGAACTACAAATCACTGCTCAGTGAAATAAAAGAAGACACAAACAAATAGAAGAATGTTCCATGCTCATAGACAGGAAGAATCAATGTCGTGAAAATGACCATAATGCCCAAGGTAATTTATAGAATCAATGCCATCCCCATTAAGCTACCAATGACTTTCTTCACAGAATTGGAAAAAAACTACTTTAAAGTTCATATGGAACCAAAAAAAGAGTCCGTCTAGCCAAGACAATCCTAAGCCAAAAGAACAAAGCTGGAGGCATCACGCTACCTGACTTCAAACTATACTACAAGGCTATAGTAACCAAAACAGCATGGGACTGCTACCAAAACAGAGATATAGACCAGTGGAACAGAACAGAGGCCTCAGAAATAATACCACACATCTACAACCATCTGATCTTTGACAAACCTGACAAAAATGAGAAATGGGGAAAGGATTCCCTATTTAATAAATGGTGCTGGGAAAACTAGCTAGCCATAAGTAGAAAGTTGAAACTGGATCCTTCATTACATCTTATACAAAAATTAATTCAAGATGGACTAAAGACTTAACACCATAAAAATCCTAGAAGAAAACCTAGGCAATACCATTCAGGACATAGGGATGGGCAAGGACTTCATGTCTAAAACACCAAAAGCAATGGCAACAAAAGCCAAAATTGACAAATGGGATCTAAATAAACTAAAGAACTTCTGCACAGCAAAAGAAACTACCATCAGAGTGAACAGGCAACCTACAGAATGGGAGAAAATTTTTGCAATCTATTCATCTGACAAAGGGCTAATATTCAGAATCTACAAAGAACTCAAACAAACTTACAAGAAAAGAAACAAACAACCCCATCAAAAAGTGGGTGAAGGATATGAACAGACACTTCTCAAAAGAAGACTTTGATGCAACCAACAGACACATGAAAAAATGCTCATCATCACTGGCCATCAGAGAAATACAAATCAAAACCACAATGAGATACCATCTCACACCAGTTAGAATGGCGATCATTAAAAATTCAGGAAACAACAGGTGCTGGAGAGGATGTGGAGAAATAGGAACACTTTTACACTGTTGGTGGGACTGTAGACTAGTTCAACCATTTTGGAAGACAGTGTGGAGATTCCTCAAGGATCTAGAACCAGAAATACCATTTGACCCAGCCATCCCATTACTGGGTATATACCCAAAGGATTATAAATCATGCTGCTATAGAGACACATGCACATGCATGTTTATTGTGGCACTATTCACAATAGCAAAGACTTGGAACCATCCTAAATGCCCGTCAATCACAGACTGGATTAAGAAAATGTGGCACATATACATGGTGGAATACTATGCAGTCATAAAAAAGGATGAGTTTATATCCTTTGTAGCGACATGGATGAAGCTGGAAACCATCATTCTCAGCAAACTATCTATTGCAAGGACAAAAAACCAAACACCGCATGTTCTCACTCACAGATGGGAATTGAACAATGAGAACACTAGGACACAGGAAGGGGAACATCACACACCAGGGCCTGTCATGTGGTGGGGGGAGTGGGGAGGGATAGCATCAGAAGCTATACCTTATATAAATGACAAGTTAATGGGTGCAGCACACCAATATGGCACATGTATGCATATGTAACAAACCTGCATATTGTGCATATGTACCCTAGAAGCTTCCCCAGCCATGTGAAACTGTGAGTTCAACTTATGAGGAATCAAAATAATAGAATATATGTTAAAAAAATCAATTAATCTTGTTACTGAAATGAATCAGATGTTGGAACTAATGCAAGTACTTTTAAATGACTTTTATAACTGTCCTCAAAGAAGTAATACAAAGCAAGTACTCAAAGTATGTAAAACTCAGGTAAGAAATATAAAATTTCAGAACAAATATAGAAACATATAAAAATCCTTTGGGTGTATACCCAGTAGTGGGATGGCTGGGTCATATGGTACATCTAGTTCTAGATCCTTGAGGAATCGCCATACTGTTTTCCACAATGGTTGAACTAGTTTACAATCCCACCAACAGTGTAAAAGTGTTCCTATTTCTCCACATCCTCTCCAACACCTGTTGTTTCCTGATTTTTAATTATGCTACTACAAAGACACATGCACACGTATGTTTATTGCGGCACTATTCACAATAGCAAAGACTTGGAATCAACCCAAATGTCCATCAGTGACAGACTGGATTAAGAAAATGTGGCACATATACACCATGGAATACTATGCAGCCATAAAAAAGGATGAGTTTGCATCCTTTGTAGGGACATGGATGCAGCTGGAAACCATCATTCTTAGCAAACTATCACAAGAAGAGAAAACCAAACACCGCATGTTCTCACTCATAGGTGGGAACTGAACAATGAGCTCACTTGGACTCGGGAAGGGGAACATCACACACTGGGGCCTATCATGGGGAGGGGGGAGGGGGGAGGGATTGCATTGGGGAGTTATACCTGATATAAATGATGAATTGATGGGTGCTGACGAGTTGATGGGTGCAGCACACCAACATGGCACAAGTATACATATGTAACAAACCTGCACGTTATGCACATGTACCCTAGAACTTAAAGTATATATATAAAAAAAATAACCAAACGGAAATTCAAGAGCTAAAAAATATAGTTTTACTGGATAAACTTAACAGCTGGTTGAACATGGGGGAAATGAAGAGAAGAAAAGGTAAACTTGGAAAGAGATCTATACAAATTATCCTTGGCGAAGAATACTGGGGAGAAGGCAGATAATACCAAATGGCTCACATTAAGTATAACTGGAATAAAATAAATACATAAAGGGTGAATGGGAAAGAAAAAAATATTTGATCAATTAATAGCCAAGCTTTTTTTTCAAATTCAATGGAAAAAAATTGCAAATACAAAATGCTAAACAAATACCATACAGAATAAGCACCAAGTGCATGCATGCATATATCACAGTTAAACAGTCAAAAGTCAAAGATAAAAATCACACTTTGAATACAGGAGGAAAAAAATATACAATTGCATATGGAAATAATGGGCAATTAATGGCTGATTTCTCATCAGAAACTATTGAGGCCAGAAGACATTGAAAAAAAAAAATGTTTAAAGTGGTGGGTGAAAGACACCATCAATCCATAGTTCTATAATAATAATAATAATAATAATAATAATAATAATAATAATAATAAAACTCTTCAAGACTGAAAAAAATGAAGAAATCGTCATATGAAAGAAAACTCTTAAAAAATTTTTGTCAGTAGAATTGCACTTCAGGAAATAATACCAAAAAAACCCATATCCTTAGAAATTGATGGATAAGTCAAAAACTGGCAAATATTAGTGTATGTGCAAAATTATTTTTCCTTTATCTGTCTTATTTTCTTCATAAGCATATAAATATTTTTAAAATTATAACACTTTCTTTTGGGTTTTCTTAAGTATATATATGCATACCTTATATGTATATTTTAATACAAAGGCAGGAAGCAAATAGCATACGGACCTATGTAGTTGGAGGATTTCTGTATTTTATTTGGTGGGGTAAATTGCTAACCATAAAATAACTGATAAGTTAAATATGTTTATTATAGTATGTAGAGCAATGTAGAAAAATTATGCAAAGAAGCATAGCTCAAAATCCAACAGTGATACTGATTGGCTGTTTCCCCACCCAAATCTCATCTTGAATTGTAGCTTCCATAATCCTCACATCATGGGAGGGACCTGGTGGGAAGTAATTGAATCATGGGGGTGGGTTTTTCTATGCTGTTCTCATTGTAGTGACTAAGTCTTCTGAGATTTAATGGTTTGATAAAGAGCAGTTTCCCTGCACATTGTCTCCTTACTATTACCATGTAAGACATGCCTTTGTTCCTCCTTTGCCTTCTGCAATGATTATGAAGCTTCCCCAGCCATGTGAAACTGTGAGTTCATTAAACCTCTTTTTCTTTATAAATTACTCAGTATCAGGTATGTCTTTATTAGCACTGTGAGAACTGACTAACACAAATGAAAAAAACAAAAAGGAAATCTGAAATTATCTAAATAATAAAAAGATAGAGGGAACAATAACAGACAAGAAGAAAACAATAGCAACAAAATGAGAGGCCTAAATACAACTGAATCAATAGTTACATTAAATGTTAAAAGACTAAACATTCTCATGAAAAGGCAGAGATTGTTAGAATAAAAATTTTAAAAATTATAAGCTGTATAAAAATGCATTTTGAGTGTAAAGATACAGAGATATTTACAGCAAATATATTAAAAGTAATAGCACGCAAAAATAAGATTAAGAAGACTGGAATGACCATATTAATAGCAGATAAAATAAGTTTCACAATAAAATGTATTACCAGGTACCAGGAAGATACTTCATAATGATAAAAACATCAATTAATTAGAGAGATAACAAACAGAAATGTGTATGTGACCCCATTAAAAAAAACATATAAAGCAAAAATTGACTGAACCAAAATGAGAACTAGTTTCCAAATGACTAAAAATTATAAGACCATTCTCTCATCAGTTTATAATACTAGTCAAAATATCAACAAATACATAATTCTGAATAGCACTATTGTTCATCTTGATTTAAATGCTCTGAACAACAGCAGAATACACATTCTTCTTATGTACACACAGTATGTTTACCTGGATAGAGTAATATCTGGGCTATAAAACAGGACTGAAAATATAAAGTTTGAAATCATATAGAGTATGTTCTCTAACCATAATGGAATTGTTTTTAAAATAACAAATAATAAAATATAAATAAATACAAAAAATATAAATTAAGTAATATACTTGAGTAATCATTATTTTCAAGAAGAAATCATATGGGAAATTAGAAAATATTTTAAACGGAATCATAACATATATAAAATTTTATGGGATGCTAATAAAACTGTGTTTTGAGGAAATTTTATGGTTCTGAATGCATATGTTGAAAAGAAAAAATATCTCAATCAGCAATCTAAGACTACATTTAAAAAACTAGAAACAGTAAAGCAGATTAAATTCTAAGCAGACAGAAATAAACAACAAAGATAAGAGTAGAAATAAATGAAATAGAAAACTGAATAATTTAAAAATTAACAAAACCAAAAACTGATTATTTGAGAATATCAATAAATTAACTCTAATTAAAAGAATCACAAAAAAGAGAGAAAACAAAACTTACCAATATCTACAATGAGAGAAGACATTTTCATAAAACTCATGGATATTACAAGAATAATAAGAGAATATTATATATAACCCTATCCCAATGACTGTAATGACCTAAATGAAATGGACTAATTACCAAAATAGACTCAAGAAGAAATAGAAAATTTGAACAGCCCTGTACCAATGAGCAAAATTAAATTCATGATTAAGGACCTTCCCATACAGAGAATTTCAGGTTCACATGGCATCACACCCATCTGATGGTAAATTTTTATCAAATATGTACGGTAAATTCTATCAAATATATGAAAGTTATAAGAGTCATCTTATGTAAACCCTTTCAAAAAACAGACAAGGAAGAACACTTCCAAGCTTTATGAAGACTGATTCCAAAACCAGACAAAGAAATCAAAAGAAATGAAAAATACAAATATTCCCCATGACTACATATGCTGAACTTAAAAAAAAAAACAAATCAAATTCAACAATATTTAAAAGTTTAATACATAATCATCCCTAGAATGCAAGGTTGGTTTAGCATATAAAAAAATAATTAATACAGTCAGCCTTCCAATCCTCCATATCTGTGGATTCAACCAACTGGGATTGAAAATATTCAGAAAAAAATGAATGGTTGCATCTGTACTAGACATGTACAGACGTTTTTCTCTTGTCATTATTCCCTAAGCAATACAGTATAACAACTATTTACATAGTATTTGCATCATATTAGATATTATGACTAATCTACAGATGATTTAAAGTATATGGGTGGATGTGTATAGGTTATATGCAAATATTACATCATTTATATGGAGTCTTGAATGTTGTGAATTTTGTTATTTGTTGGGGGAGACCTGAAACCTGTCCCCCACAGATACTGAGATATGACTATATAATTCACTACATGTTCAAAACCATATCACTATTTTAATAGATACAGAAAAAGTATTTGATAAAATTCAAAATCTATTCATGATTTGAATAGCAAATGAAAGCAAGAAGGTAACTTCCCCATTCTGATAAAAAGCATCTATGATAAAGCTACAGATATCATTCTTAGCAGTAGAATGCTCAACACTTTCTATGTAAGATCCCAAACATGGTAAGGATGTCAGTTATCCCTACTTCTGTTCACCTTTGTCTTGGAGATCCTAGCCAGTGTAGTAAATCAACAAAGGGAAATAGAATACATACATACCAGAAAGAAAAAAAAAATGACTATGGCTACATCCAGATGATATTACAATGTTTATAGAAAACCCTAAGGAAACTATAAGACACTATGCAAAATAATAAATGAACTTAGCAAGGTTGCAGGATATAAAATCAACATAGAAAACTCAAGTATATTTCTCTCTATGTGATAAGTTGCCATATTTTATTTTAAAGGAACAGAGAATAAATATTTCAGGTCTCTTGCAACTACTCAATTATGTCTTTGTAGTATGAAAGTTGAAATACACAATGTAAAAGTAAATGAGCATGGTTGTGTTCCAATAAAACTTTATTTACAAAAACTGTCGGGCAGTGAGTGCACCATAGTTTGCAATCCCTGCTATCTATTAACAACAAAGCAGACAAATGTGAAATTTAAAAAGCAACATAAAAAATAACATACACAGGAATAAATGTAATAAGATATGTGCAAGACCTGTGTATCAAAAATCTACAATCAGTCTCAGGATACTAAATCAATGTGCAGAAATCACAAGTATTCTTATAAACCAATAATAGGCAAACAGAGAGCCAAATGGTGAGTGAACTCCCATTCACAATTGCTACAAAGAGAATAAAATACCCAGGAGTATCAACTTACAGGAGACATGAAGGACCTATTCAAAGAGAACTACAAACCACTGTTCAAAGAAATAAGAGAGGACACAAACAAATGGAAAAACATTCCATGCCCATGGATAGGAAAAATCAATATGGTGAAAATGGCCATACAGACTAAAGTAATTTATAGGTTTAATTTATTGAATTTATTTATTCAGTATAGGTTTATTCCCATCAATCCACCATGGACTTTCTTCACAGAATTAGAAAAAAATTACTTTAAATTTCATATGGAACCAAAAAAGAGCCCGTCTAGCCAAGACAATCCTAAAAGCAAAAAGAAGAAAGCTGGAGGCATCATGCTACATGACATCAAACTATACTACAAGGCTACAGTAACCAAAACAGCATGGTACTTGTACCAAAACAGATATATAGACCAATGGAACAGAACAGAGACCTCAGAAATAACACCACACATCTACAACCATCCAATCTTTGACACACCTGACAAAAACAAGAAACGGGGAAAGGATTCCCTATTTAATAAATGTTGCTGGGAAAACTGGCTAGCCATATGCAGAAAACTGAAACTGGACCCTTTCCTTACACCTTATACAAAAATTAACTCAAGATGGATTAAAGACTTAAACATAAGACCTAAAACCATAAAAACCTTGGAAGAAAACCTAGGCAATACCATTCAGAACATAGGCATAGGCAAAGACTTCAGGACTAAAACACCAAAAGCAATTACAACAAAAGCCAAAATTGACAAATGGGATCCAATTAAACTAAAGAACTTCTGCACAGCAAAGGAAACTATCATCAGAGTTAACAGCCAAACTACAGAATGGTAGAAAATTTTTGCAATCTATCCATCTGACAAATGTCTAATATCCACAATCTACAAGGAACTTAAACAAATTTAGAAGAAAAAAAAAAAAAAACATTCAAAAAGTGGCCAAAAGATATGAACAGACACTTCTCAAAATAAGACATTTATGCAGCCAACAAACACGATAAAAAGCTCATCATCACTGGTATTTAGAGAAATGCAAATCAAAACCATAATGAGATACCATCTCATGCCTGTTAGAATGACTATCATTAAAATGTCAGATAACAACAGATGCTGGAGAGGATGTGGAGAAATAGGAACGCTTTTACACTGTTGGTGGGAGTGTAAATTAGTTCAACCATTGTGGAAGACAGTGTGGCAATTCCTCAAGGATCTAGAACCAGAAATATCATTTGACCCAGAAATCCCACTACTGGTATATACCCAAAGGGTTATAAATCATTCTGCTATAAAGACACACGCATACATATGTTTATTGCAGCCCTATTTACAATAGCAAAGACATGGAACCAATGCAAATGCCCATCAATTATAGACTGGATAAAGAAAATGTGGCACATATATACCATGAAATACTGTGCAGCCATAAGAAAGAATGAGTTCATGTCTTTTCAGGGACATGGATGAAGCTCAAAACCATCATTTTCAGCAAACTAACAAAGGAACAGAAAACTAAACACCACATGTTCTCACTCATGAGTGGGAGTTGAACAATGAGAACACATGGACACAGGGAGGGGAACATGACACACCTGGGCCTGTGGGGAGTGGGGGGCTAGGGGATTGAGAGCATTAGGACAAATACCTAATGCATGTGGGGCTTAAAACCTAGATGACGGGTTGATGGGTGCAGGAAACCACCATGGCACATGTATACCTAGGTAACAAGCCTGCATGTTTTGCACATGTATCCCAGAACTTAAAGTGTAATTTAAAAAAAGGTGCAACAGAAAGAAAAAAAGAAACACAAGTGAGCATATGAAAAGATTATCAGCATCATTTGTCATCAGAGAAATATGAATCACATCGATCATAAGAAAATATATTATTCACCCAACATAATGACTGATGTTTAAAGGAAAACATCTGCATGCATCTCGAACTACGATATGTGAACCTCTGTCATTCCAGAGGCTCTGGGCATCTCTTGATCCTTGCCAGGTGATATTGTTTTGCTGTGTCCCCACCCAAATCTCATCTTGTAGTTCACATGATCCCCACATGTGGGAGAAACCTAGTGGGAGGTAATTGAATAATGAGGGTGGTTACCCTCATGTTGTTCTTGTGATAGTGAGTTCTCAGGAGATCTGATGGTTTTAAAAGGGGTTTTTCCCTCTTTGCTTGCCACTTCCTTCTCCTACCGCCCTGTGAAGAAGGACATGTTTGCTTCCCTTTTCACCATAATTGTAAGTTTCCTGAGGTCATCCCAGCCATGCAGAACTGTGAGCCAATTAAACCTCTTTCCTTTATAAGTTACCCAGTCTCAAGCATTTCTTCATAACAGCATAAGAATGGACTAATACACCAGGTAAATAGCCATAGTATCATCTTCAACAACAGTCTTTATAGAGTTTGTCCTGATGACCTTTCTAACTAGGTTCCCTGCTTCAAACTCATTCCTTTGCAGTATATTCTTAACAGAGCAGACAGAATGAGTGATCCTTTAAAAACACAGGCCTAGTCATATCACTCTTCTGCTTAAAACCTTCCCAGATGCTTTACCTTTCACTCTGAATAAAACCACAAATTCTCACAATAGTTTATTACATGATCAATGTCCTGTTCCTGCCTAAACACATTTAGCCTGCAATGCTCCCTACTCACTCCATTAAAGCCACATCTACCTATCTCTTTTCCTTAAACATGCCAAGCACATACTCCCTCAGGACCTTTGCACTTGCTGTTCCTCTGGAATGCTCTACTCAGATGGTTCCCTTATTTACTTGTTTCAAACTGCTTCTCACGTATCAACTGGAAAATGAGGGGTTCCCTGACCACCATATTTAAAATAACTCTTTTCCAAATGTACAAAGCTATTAAATAACAGAAAGATAATACTGACTAAATTTGTATTACAGAATTTGCCATTTGTTACTTATTCTTACTAACAAGCATCAAAAATTAAAATGAGAAAAATCGATACACTATAAGCATTGTGAAGTGCTTCTCATGCTTCTTAGAATCTTTATTTTGCCTGTCTGTGACAGATGCTTGCTTATCGCTTACCTGTACAGGATAAGGGGAAAATATGGTTCATTTAATATTGTGGATATACACTTCAGAAACTGACTTGTTTGCAATGAGAAATAGGTATTGAATGATGATAGCACATACAAACCTGACTAAATATTGAAAGATTTTCCTATAACCTTTTATGTGTTTTTAAAATTTAAAATTTTAAAAAACAGACCAACAAATTAAGAACATATTTATACCTTACATTTAGTTTACCATATCTTTGAAGCAGGTGAATATTTAAAAATTTCTGCATCAAACACTTGCAACCTTATGTTACATGTGATAGCCATTTAGTATATAATTCATTTGTATAAAATACTTTCTCTCAGTAATATCTTTATTCCATCAAGAAAATCACTTGAATTTATTTTAACTACACATGAGCTGCGATCCTTTAATTTTAAAATTCTGTATAATATTTTTTCATATGACACCATAGCAAAGATGTCTTTCTGAAGCTAAATATAGTAATTTCACCATAGCATGAAGTATTATGGCTCTATCTTTGTTATCCATCTACTTTTATATCTACCTACTTTCAGATAATTCATCTGCCTATCATCTATCTATCTATGTGATCTATCTACATACCTAGCAATCTATCATCTATCTACAAATTCATTAATGTACACACTGTATACCTAATTTATTGAAATAACCTACATATTGTGTCTGAGACAAAAATTTTCATAAGAATTTCTCAACTCTTCATACTTAAAAAAAACTGATAATCTACCAATGTTAAAATTCAACATAATTTAAAAACATTTTAAAATAAAGGGAAATAGGAAACCTGGCAAACTCTACAAAGACGAAAATTTTAAAACTACAGTAAACTAGGAGGCCAGAGACTTAGTTGCTCTGCACAGTAACTATTTTTCTGTAATAATTGTAGTTTCACTATCAGTTGAAAAAGGATAAGTGATACTTCCCTCAACATGTCATGGATAAAATTCATGATCTGCCCTCAGCTTACACAATTAACTTTTTTATATTTGTACACTGGGAATGCAACACCAACTAATTTTCATCTGTAGTTCTTTCTATTTTGGCATTTTTTGACAGCATTCCCAATAACTGCCCACTAATTTAGAGTGTGTTTAAGTCAGCATCCACATAAAACTCTCTGATACTCAATCATTATTCTCTTCAGGGCCTATTAGCCTCACTCCAATTTGTCAAACACAGACTTCTAGACTAACAATATTTTCTTCCTTATTGCAAACTCTCTTTTTTTATTTTCCTTTTGGTTAGCATGACCACCTGGTGTCCTGGAGAGTTTATATTGAATTTCTGTTTAATCCTCACCCTAATTAGATGAAGCAGCTGAGCAACAGGAAGCCTCTGCTACCTCCCTTTAGGGGCGTGAATCAACTGCACTCCAGGCCATTCCTAGTTTAGGAAGGAAGAATCTAATCTGTGATTCAAATGTGGTCTGAGTTCACAGGGTCCGGCACTACTTCTTAGCTTCTGTGCTGGCCTGTACTAACATCTTTAAAATTAAGTAAGCACTGACATAGTTGCAACAAGTCATGTTTTCTTAATCTGATGTTTTCTCACATCCAAAATAGTGAAGGCCTCTTCACTGGTACTCCATCCACATAAGGACATTTGAAGCATTCCACAAAGAATAGCTCAAATTGCATGCAATTAAGAGAGAACATCATGTATTTCAAATCACCTCCTAAGGCTTTACGATTTGCCACATAAGCAAAGTGTATGTTACTTCGAATTAACCACTCACCTTCATTGCACAAAATGTTGGAACTAGATTTCCTTTCTTTCCTTTCTTCCCCAAATTATCACCTTTTCGTAGTTAAAAATGAATCTTTTATATTTCATGACTAGTGGAAAATAATGTAAAATGCTTCTTTTCTATTATCTTATTCTAGTTCTCTTATCATGATAGCACTGCTACCTTGCCTACAGTTGAAGCCAAAAACAGATTTCATGAGTTCTGGGATTAAAAAAGATGAGCAGCTCTTTACTTTATCATTGGCTAATCAACATGTTTGGTAAGAAAGATGAGTATCAGAAGGCTCCTCTGACTGTTTGTTCTGAGGTGGGAAAAGATCATAATGAGACAACTTAAAGCAATAAGTAATTACCCAAACATAAAGCCTGTATTAGTACTTGTATTCATATAGTCCTAATTTTTAAAATTTCTTTAGAGTTTAATTAATCATAATAAAAATAAGGGGATTTTTATTTTGAGTTTTTTGAGAAACAGAGTAGATAGAGATCTTTATAAAAATGAGGCTTTTACATTGACAGGTCAAATGCCAGAAGGATTCAGTTTCATTTTTCAGTAGTCTTGATCTACCTCAAAACTCTTATTTTCTTTTCTGGTGGAACAGAATGTCCCGTTTTGGCTGAGTCCCTGTCAGACTTCTTACATCTAACCAAAAAGCAAGTAGTTTCTGTCTTCTTTAGCAGAAGCAAAATCAGCTATGCTTTAGTCATATTCTACTTCCTCTAAGGGTTGGCATTAGGATGTGTGTATACAGATGGTTTGGGGCAGCCTAGGAAAGGGGTCAGTTTAGAAGATCAATGAATATGGTGGATTGTAAGGTAGTGTATAGGAAATAACAATGATGTCTATTTACTCTGGAGTGACCATGAGTATGTGCTGTGAAGGTAGGAAAGGGACAGAACAAAATTAGCATTTATTTAAATAATATTTATTTATTGTTAGTTATTTCATAGAGCAATAATTCCAATTCTATGTAACTTGATAGCCAATGCTCTTACCAGTTGGGAAAGGAAATCAAATTATACAGACTTGAATTAGTGTTTAAAATATAAGACAAAGAAGAAAGAGAAAAGACAAAATGAATTTCTAGAATACAGAAAGGATCAACATATAAATTTTAATACAATTAAAAATGATATGAAGAAACAGACATAAAATGACTTGTAGAGGCTATAGTCCCATACAAGCTAAGCAACTTCAAGCAAATGGTTGCCAACAGCCATGGTATAAACTGGTCATGTTCAGGTATGTGAAGATAATAGTAGTCAGTTAAATGGCAGGCACCAGGCAGAGGCAGAGCATCCCGCAGAAAATGATAAAAATAGTGACAAATAGATAAGGTTTTCCCAACACGAAGGCTCTACTTTGGCTATATGCTTATTAGGAGCATAAAAGGACAACATGGTATTTTTAAAGTACTGTTGCTGTCAAAGAGATATCTGCATTTTCATGTTTATTGCAGCATTATTCACAATAGTCAAATATGGAATTAACCTAAGTTTCTATCAAAGGATGAATCGATAAAGAAAATGTGGTATATATACACAATGGAACACTATTTAGCCATAAAAAAGGAAATCTTCTCATTTGTGACAACATGGATGAACCTGGAGGACATTATGTTAAGTGAAATAAGCCAGGCACAGAAGGAAAAATACCACATAATCTCACTTATATGTGGAATCGAAAAAAGATGATCTCATAGAAATAGAGACTAGAATGGTTGTTGCCAGAGGCTAGGGTTATTGGAGGAGAAGGAGTTCGGAAGATATTGGCCAAAGGATTCAAAATTATAGTTATATTGATGGAATAATTTCAATAGATCTATTGTAGAGCATGATGACTATAGTTAATGACAATATATTGTATTCTTGAAAAATGCTAAGAGAGTGAATGCTGTGTTCTCATCACAAAAATAATGATGTGAGATAATGCACTCAGTAATTAGCAATACTGAACCATTTCACAACATATATATACTTCAAAACATCCTGCTGTATATGATTAATACATACAATATTGTGTCAATTGAAACAAAAATCAAATGGACCAAACCTACAGAAAAATGTCAAAATACTTTGTTTTTACTTTCTACTCAGTACTCTCAGACAGTAGGCATTAATATTAAAACATTTTCTCCTACAGAGATGAAACACAAATTTGGTCCTGGAAGGTTACAAATTTGCTTTTGATTTAATGCAGAACAATTTAAAAGTCTCTAAGAAAGTTTGCCATCCTTAAGAGCCACAAGCCTGCCCCTTAATGCCTCAGGAGATTTGTACTTCTCATAAGTACCTGGTATTGTAGCTCCTCATAAATCCTCATCCCAAGGACAACATCTGTGACTCCACCCTCAACAGATTTCTAAAGACAGCTCAAAGGAATGTATTAACTCAATCTCTAACCTTGAGCAAACCAGCGTATTCCTGCAGGAACAGTATAGTTTGAAAATCCAGAAATATACTCTAGGCTTTTACTGAGTTATAATAGAAATAGGTCTAAAGATTCCCAGCTTGTTACAGTTAAATGTCCTGAAAATGTTTTCAGACTATTTTTAACATTTATCTGTGGCAAAGTGTTGCATAAACTCAGACTAATTTAGAGGTCTTTGGGATATGAATTTTTAAATAATTGCATGCAGAAAGGTATAAAACAGGAATGCTTCAAGGTGACTTTTTTTTGCATGTCTCAAGACTGAGCCTTCACTGATGATAACAAATAGATAATTAGAATCCCCAGCCTCAGAAATGTGAGAAACATGATCTTTTGGGAATGGCCATGAAACTCCTGGAAGGATTCACTGCGAGACCCTGCTCATATCATGGAACAACCTACACCAGTTAGAAAGGCTGAGAGGATAACAACAAGCAGATTTTAATAACTTTTGGTCAATGGCAGAAGAGTGGAAGCATATAGTCAACAATAAATCATAGTTTGCAATAAACAATTTTATCATTTTCAGGACTTCATAAATATTTAATATTTATCCTTTTGCACACATATTCTGGTGGCTTAACAAAAGATAACTAAGAGCTATAACCATACATAGACACCACTCTTAAATGAATCTAATACAAACAGCTGAAGAATCATCCTTCTCTCCATGTCTAATGAGAACAAAAAACAACACATTCAAATCAATGTTCTATTATAATTATTAATGCACATAATTTCATTGTAAAACACAAAAGAAAAATGTTTATACTGAGATTTGTATAGTACTGTAAAAACAGAAAAAGATAGGGATTAAAGAAATAATTTTGAAACTAAGCATTCTTTATAAAATCAACATTTATAAAGCATTAGGCAGTATATTAGAGGGAACTAGGATCCTTAATCAGGTTTTCTCATGGCAGTATTCAGCTGATGTAATGTAGTCCTGTTATCTCCATTATAGAATGAGGAAATCAAAACAAAAAGTCCAGTCTGCCAAAGTATTTCTCACAAAAGGTTTATAAGTCATTTCTTCTCAATTTCATTTTTGTAACTTCAGCACATTACACATTTAAACAACCAGCTATCAAAGCAGGAAAAATTGCTACTCATCTAGCCAGGGTCAGGGTGCACTTGCTTTTCAGGCACATTATACTACTATTTTCTGCAATAAGTGAAAAAACGATCAACATGTTTTGCAAGAGAAACCTTAAACAAGGTACAAGAGAGCCATCCAGAAGACACAAAGGAACTTCTAACAAAAACCATGCTGAAAAAAGTCGCAAAAGGAGCAGATAAATTCCACGGTTTGCAAATGTTGTTAAGGTTATTTTAACAGTGCTGTTTCCATTTCTGAAACAAGGTTCAGAAATGAAAAAAAAAAAAAAAAAACTATAAGTTTTTGAAATGTTCTCATCATTTTCTTCTTCTTTAGCCATTATATTTTCAGTGGCTATGATGCTGAATTCCCAGGCTTCTAATATATCTCAAATGTATAAGCTGTTAGACAAGTAAATAAAAGTGTATTTATTATTTTTTAACTTATATATTCATCAGAGATGTATTATGCACTACTGATGACTGCTCTCCAGTGCCAACAGCACTTCTAAGAGGGACAAACATAACTTCTAGACACAGGCCCTTATGCTTTTTAATAAAACACTAATAATTTACAAAAAATAACATCTTACTTCTAAACAGTTTGTGAACTAAAGTGTAATAATTTGCCCTCATCATGGGAAAATTTGTAAACGACTGGATTTTTTAACAGAGTGGTCTATAACATAATTTTAAAAATGTTATGCATGCTATAAAAGTATGTTATAATATTAAAAACACAATAGATTTGCATGTGTTTTGCAAAATTGAATATTCCAGGAAACTGGTGGATAATTTTAAAAATTAACATAGTAACTGCCCAGAGCAAGAAGGACTATGATGATATTTATGATGATGATGATAATGATGATCATGATTTAACCCTGTAAAGCTTTTGGGCATACATAATTTTCCAAATGATTTTCATGTATTTTGGATATTTTCAAATAAAATGCCATGTGAATTCACAACCCAGTGATATACATATTTATAACTTTAAAAATTGTACTAAGAGCATGTTAAAAGCTTTAAATATCCAACCCATTGATTATATTTTCTATTTTAAATCTTCTAAATATTTAGTTTCTATCATATAATAACTGATAAACAATTTCAAAAATTAGATAAGAATTTTCACCTTATCTGGCTGCCAATTCACCTCCTGAGAAATCTCAAATCTCTGCTTTATCCAAATTGTGCCATGAGGCATTGCTGCTGTAATAGTTCTGTCATAAGTTTATCCTCTAATTTATACTTTTTTCTGCTCTGATTCTCTTACTTTTAAACCTTTAATGTATTTCCATAGTAAACTTTCACTCTCCAGATGTTATTTCCTACAGGATATTTTGATGTTTTCCATAATCTTCCTAGGCCACACTAATTCTTTACTCCTTAATACTTTCATAACATTTTATTCATAGCATGTATACACTGAATATAGTTAGTTACGTACCATGCATCTTCCCTGCTAGATTGTGAGTTCACTGAATATAAGAAATGCATCTTGTTCACTTTTATATCCCCCAATACAACCATGCTTATCAAAACAAAAAACAAACAAACAAACAAACAAAAACAGACCAGGCACTGTGGCTCACGCCTGTAATCCCAGCCTTTTGGGAGGCCAAGGTAGGTGGATCACCTGAGGTCAGCAGTTCGAGACCAGCCTGACCAACGTGGTGAAACCCCATCTTTACTAAAAATACAAAACTAGCTGGGTATGGTGACGGGTGCCTGTAATCCCAGCTATTCAGGAGTCTGAGGCAGGGGAATCACTTGAACCCAGGAAGCAGAGGCTGCAGTGAGACAAGATTATGCCATTGCACTCCGGCCTGGATAACAAGAGTGAAACTCCAACTCAAAAAAAACAAAAAACAAATACAAACACCCAATAACAAAAATATCTAGGCATTTTAGTCACTAATTTTAAAGTGCAAGCCATAACACAATGAAACTTGCAAAGGCAATTAATTTATTCCCTAACTGCAAGCATTGAAATTTATAATATGTAAGTGTGAAAACAGTGCCATATTGTAAAGTAGCATATACCTTTTCAAAAATAACACAATATTACCAGGACCCATGTACATAAAACCATAGGGCTTAACTTTGGGACCTGAATAAATGAAGACAAGTAACGTTGTCACTGGAAAGCTCAAATTAGAAAAGATGTTAATACTGTACACATTGATTTATAAATCCAATGCATATCTAGTTGTAACTGTAGTGTGATAGTTTTTAGTAGAGGTTGTCAAAATGACTCCAAACATAATATAATAATTTATATTGAAAAGAAATATGTAAGATTCTGAACAAGAACAAGATAAAATTTGGCCAATTGCAATGTACAATAAATCTAAACCTATTAAAACATATGACAGTGGTGCAAAAAAGAACAAACAGAGCAGTTAGGCAAAATAAAAAAATTTCTAAAACATGGGAATTTGCATTAGGATAAAGATACCATTTCAAATCCATAAAAATGAAAACCTTTAAATAAGTAGGATTAAAATAATTGGCACTTATCAAAGTTAAAGAAAATTAGACCTCCATTCAAAACATAAAAATTGATCAGAGAAGGAAGGGTTGAAGAGACAGATGTAAAACAAAAACAATCTCTTAAGAAAAAATAGAATATTTTCAAAATCTTCAGATAGGGAAGCCCTTCTATGTTGGACAGAACCAGAAAGCTATAAAAGGAATGGCTTGACATATATATTAAAAACCTCTGAATCATGATAAACACCACAAAGTTTGAAAAAATAATTGGCATCGTGTTGAGTGAAAACTACTGTAAAGTGTATGCTACAAAAAAGGATTAATATCCAAAAACATCCAAAATATATAGGAAAGCATAGTAGGAAATACCTTTGCTCATTTTCTATTAGGTTTCTAATATTTTGTTTTTAATTGAGTGATAGTTCACAGAAGAAAACATACAAACAGCAAATGTATATGAAAGGATGCACAACTTCTTTTAACCAGTAATGAATAACTTTTATAAAATAACTTTTGCCACTAGACTGTCAAAAGTTTAAAAAATATATACCATTCATTATAATGCAGGATTTGAGGAAATTGGACCCGCTCACACATGGTTGATGGAGGGTTAAATTGGAAAAGCCTTCAGAATACAATTTCTAATATTTATTTAAAAAGTCATACCCCAAATTCAACTTACAAAAGTAAATATTAAAAAAAGACACATATACAACAAAAGACTCCTCATGGACACTCACTGCAGTCTTGATTCTAATAGTGAAAAATCAGAAACAATGAAAAGATCCCCAGATTTATTTTTATAAATGAGTCAGAGAATAGACTTTCTGTTCATAAAAAAAAAAAAAAAAAAAAAAAAAAAAAAAAAAAACACGAAACAGTAAGAAAGTGTAAAGAAAAATGGTTAGATAAATACATGCCAAATATTTAACCTGTGAGCAGGATCAAATGGCAGGGAATGAAGGGAGTAAAAGAAGATTTCACATTGTATCTCTTGTTTTGTTTCAGTCTTTTACAATCAGAATGCATTCAGGCAAATTTATATATTTAAAAAACAACCAAATAAAGAATGACTACAGCAAGTTTGCTTAATCTCACAACAAATAGTGGCATAAAGTTAATAGTATAAATAATTAATAATTTATCAATTCAGGTAACAAATATACACGGGCACAATCCTGTAGCAAACATTAGGGAAGACAGTAGTCATATACGGATGACACAAAGGCTTCTCCTCCACATCATCGAAGAACTATCGGGAACCCAGAAAAGTAACTGGTTGAGCAATAATGTGACAATTACTGTGACACAGATCCATAGAATATCACCTTACTTTTGCTGAGAAGGACAGATAAGTCCTCAATGAGGGAAGATGAGTAAAATCATACATTTTTTCAGTGTATGATAATACTCTGAACAGTCATGTGGAATGAGGATAGCAAGAAATTTCACGTAATGGACAAAGTTACTCTTACTTGAGGTCATAGACTCTGCTGTGCCACTGTTTGGGGTTGAACTACTGCCTCCACCCCTGCCCCAAAAGCTGTGCAGCCTTACCTAAGCAACTTAACCTCTCTTAATCTCAATGCCTCAGCTATAAAATGTCAACAAGTAACCACACCCACTCCACTGGTTCATTGAGAAGACTGATGGAGATCATTCGTAAAAGCATAAGCATTTCATAAATATTTGCTATTCTTTTATTTGTTATCTTTAAAGAAGCCAGAGTGCACGATGTGTTCAGGAGATTGAGAAAAGGTTGATATAGATTGAATAGCAAAACTATGGAATATTTACAATACTACAATGATATATGAATAATCCTTAACTCCAAGTAAGAGCAGAGAATTTGCCTAAATGAATCTAAATTTGTACTTATTTATTCTTACTGTAATAGGAAAATTATCTCTTAAGCAATAAAACAAATTATAAGTATATATTCAATGAGATTTGCATGTTTTTCTGGTGAATTTATATAAATGATCACGAAATTATTTACTTCAAACTTTTAAGGTTCCCAAAATTGCAATCGAAAGCATCCAAAACTGGAATTGAAAGCAATGTTCTGTCTTAGTGAAGAAGAAATCTAATTTTTGAAAAAGAAATTTATCCACTAAAATTAAACATTTCATCTAAAAATAACTTCTATCATTTAATGCAGATGAGTCAACAGATCCCTTCCTTTTAATTTCCATCTGGTCTCTGTCATTAGGCTATCACTACTTACTTGCTTTCTCACCATCATTTCAAACCCGTAACGATTCACATGAACAACTGCCTTGAAACCCCTCAGTCCTTCTATATTGTCTGGCTCTTTTATTACAATAAATACTATTACTTCTAAGACTCAGCTTAGTGCTCTGGTTAATGGCAGAGGCTCTGCAGACAGACCACCTGGATCCAGGCTGTGGCTCTGCCAGTTATCAGCTGTGTGACCTCTCTGAGCTTCCATTTCCTCGCATTTAAAGTGGGAATACTTTGGGAGGCCGAGACGGGCGGATCACGAGGTCAGGAGATGGAGACCATCCTGGCTAAACCGATGAAATCCCGTCTCTACTGAAAAATACAAAAAACTAGCTGGGCGAGGTGGCTGGCGCCTATAGTCCCAGCTACTCAGGAGGCTGAGGCAGGAGAATGGCGTAAACCCGGGAGGCGGAGCTTGCAGTGAGCTGAGATCCAGCCACTGCACTCCAGCCTGGGCGACAAAGCGAGACTCCGTCTCAACAACAAAAAAAATAAAATAAAATACAGTGGGAATAATAACAACAATAATATCTACCTATATATCTTATAAAGTTGTGAAAATTAAATTACTATATATAAAGTAGAAAAGCATTTGGCTACTTAAAAGTGCTTAATAATTATTAGCTAATGAAAACAGCTTTCTTTGAGTTCCTTACCCTTTCTTTGTGGTACTCAACACCTTACTCTCTCTTTTTCTGCTTCCCTTTCAGTACATTATCACATTAAATACATTATCCTTCTGGCTTTCTGGACTCTCTAAACTTCTGTGCCAAAGTAATCTTTCTTTCATACATAAAACTTTCTACAAAGACTTCAGATTTTACTGCAGAGCAAAAGCTACATATTAAACATTATCTCCACACATGATTATCTCAGCAGGTCTTTATGTAGCTCTATTATTTCTAAATTTTTGCCCAATAAGATGGTGCTATGGCATGGAAGAGCCATCATTTATCTTTACTAGAACTGAACCCTAGTTCTTATTACACAAATACATTCCATTGGTAAAATTTCATTAGCAGTTTCCTTGCTGATAAATTGTCCTTAGGTTTGCCATTCAATTATTAGGCAAATGTGTGCCTGAAATTGTACATGCCTGGTCAGAATGAGGCACTGATACAGCATCACTCACCAAATAAGAAAAATATTAGCAATGTTTTTGGTTTCTTTAGTAGCAATAAGGAAGGCAAAAGTCAGAGTATTTTTTAAATAGAAAAGCACCTGACATTTTTTCCTTACCCTCTATATACTTGTGTTCTCCCTCCATATTGCTTGTTTTTACAAAAATCAATCTCTGTAATTTGATCCCAAACTTTGGCTTTGCTTCTATCAAAGTAATTATCAAGTCTTCTATGTGTAAGCTCATTATTTTGATGGATCAGGATCCTGCAGTGTGTAATATGCTTTTTAACATATGGAAGAGAATTGAATTTTGATTGAATACATAAACTGTAAAAGCAGTTTCAGGTCCCATGAAACAAAGCCTATTACTAAGATAAGTCATGTGTTAATATCAGCACAAGCATAACTAACCGATTTCCCCTGATTGATTATCTTAGAAGAAAATGTGGTAAATCGTGATAACTAGGTAAGTAAGGAGAGTCACCCATGACTCTAGGTAAGTAAGGAGAGTCACCCAATTGACAGCTTGTATAATTCTATTATTAAAATTAAAACTGTATTTGGATGTGAAACAGTATAAAATATTAAAGGAACTGAGTTTGTTTTACATTTTAGCCTCAAAATTGAGCAAATAGCTTCAGTTTATGAGCAACATTTCATTTAATGACTATTCAAAGGAATAACTAATTTTAATATTATAAACATAATTATGAAAATAACACAAATATTACTATAGCACAACTAAAGTCTTCTACAAGATTGATATATATTTTGTCAAGAACAGTCTTAGTGGAATATTGATTTCTGTTCTGCAGCATAAGCTTCTTAGAATGAATAACATTCAAAAAACATTTTTAAAAGATATACTAGTATATATCAGGGAAAAATTGCCAATACTTGAAGGTAATTTCTATCAAAACTTAAATATGGCCCAATGGTCATTTTATAGAGTTCATTAATGAAATCGGGAAGAGACTATTAATCTTCAGTGTTAAATTGAACTTGTGGAGAAATTCATCAAGCTTATCCTGACTTAGAAATACCCTATAGCTATTATTGATAGAAAGTTTGGGAGACTAATTAGAACTCATATCCAAAGTCAAAGAACATAAGATAGAAATAGATTTTTTTAAATGTCCTAAATAAAAGACACATACATACTATGCAGTTTAATAGAGGAAGTCTTGCAGGCACGAGTTTTTATTGGGGAGATCCACAGGAAAACGTACCTGGCTAGGCTGAAGGCATCATCGATCAAGCCCGCTCGGTTACTCACAGAAAGAACCTAAGGCCAATTAGAAAAAATAATATGATAAATTAGGATTAAAATGGCAGATATTCACATATCAAAAAAGGTATTTGATAAGCAAATCTGGAGGGTACCTCATGATTCCGGATTAATTGATCAATTAATAATCTCCAGTTCCTTAGGTCATAGTTGACTCTAAAATAGCCAGTTTGATTGATGTTCCCCAGGAGCCAGCTTCCTTTGTCCAAATAGGTTATTCTGTGGTGCTCTGAAAACAGCATTTTTGGGATATATTTTAAATGTTAAGAGTTAAAATGAAGTATGTTTTCTTAGTGCCAGATATAACAATACCAATAATCAAGTGAATGTCATTTTAAATACCTAATTGAAGCCTACTCTTTAATTAATCTAATTCTAGATGCTAGAAACACCTTTAATTGGTTACTCACTATCATCTCAATTAATTGTTTTCTTATAATTAGCATTTTTGTTCTTGACAAAACTCCATTACATATACATAATTTTCTTTCTCAAAGGAAGTGTAACCTAGAAATCTACCACTGTATTCAGGCAACTTCTAATTAGATTGTATGGGGATATGAGACTAGAATGAAAGAAGAGGTTTTAGATCCATATTCTACTATTTTTATTCAGTAAGAAAATAGTAAAACAATAGAGCTCATTTACTTGAAAGTCACTGGTATTTGCCTTTTTTCTTGTGCTTTCTTGAGAGAACTAATAAATAACAGACTTTTAAACATCGTCAATAATGCTAATAAAACAACACTTGCTTGTTTGAGATTTTAATATTTCCACATAGAATTAGAAATAAAGATAATAAATTCTGCTTATTGGGATCACTTTGGAAAATGGCAACTTTATTATCCTCACCAACTAATTCATTAATAGAAGCCAGTAAAAAGTAAAAAGTAGAAACAATATTATAACTTCTTACATATTTAACTCCTTAAAAAATGGTACAGAGAGGGACACAATTCACTGCACATATAGCCTTTATTGACTCCACGGAAACACAGTTGACTATTCTAATAATTATGTTGTTGATTTTCAGGTCTCATGTTTCATAAAATTTATACAGTGAAGTTGACTTTAAATGTATACACATACACACAGACATACATAGTCTGACATCCAGGTGGAAAAAAATCAAAACCACATGTGTCTACTCTAATTTCCACAATGACTCAGAACTATAAAAGGCATCATAAAAACCATAAACCTCTGGTCTGAGTAGGGATGCATCTCTAGTTCTTACTCCAATGTCAAAGTTTTTACACATTCAGACTTCAAAATAGAAAATAAATTTTCCCTCTCATGTCCTTGAAGGAATACATTTACAGAGTACTTGCTCTAAAGTAGAGACCACACAAGAAGAGTTTATACCACAAAACTTATTGGGTGGACATTAATGACCGCTCATTTCTCAGGTTTGGAATGAAGTGAACTAATAAACCCAATGCATGTTATAAATGATCAATTTTTTAAAATCTGCAGTAAAATCGAATGTACTTAAACCCCAAAGTATACTGAATATAAAAATTTAATGTTTATCATTTCCAGGATCACAACTTCCCACCACCTTTATAAATTGTGTCTATTAGAACAGATAAAGAAACAAGGCTCAGACAGGTTAATCGAATTATCCAAGAAAAGAAGTGGTTCATCTTATGTCACCTGACTTCAGCGTCCAAATTTTTACTATGTTATATTCTATTGATACAAGATGGTATAACACTTTTACTGTAATATGATATACATTTTTCACAGTCTAATGTTGATTTGAAAGGGAGAAAATGGCACTGGAAAAAGAATCAGAGTACAATAGAAAAGCTAAATTCTTGTCTCAGCTTTCCTATACGTAAGTGTTTTCCTACACGTATGCCATTGATTCTCTTTGGTCTTCAATTTCCTTACTTGTAACCTGAGGGACAAATAATGGCCCTTAAGTTTCCTTCCAAATCTATGATTCAATGGAAGAAGACATTTATGTATACTATTTTATATACTATAGTTAATCCATGGAACTCAGAAAAATAAATCATCACATATCTTTTCTAAAATGCAAATAATTTCTCCAGTCTCCAAAACTATGATTGTATAGTTTTCAAAATTTAGTGTATTTATTCAAACAATTGCTACAAAACTTTAGAATTTCATATCTATTTTGAAGATGTAAAAATGACTACATAAATAAATAAGAAAATACCATTCTTTAAAATTAAAATAACCTCAGAGAGATCTTAATTAATAATGTCTGAATTTAGAGAATGAAAATTGAAACTTAAATATTGAGAATATTGTTTCTTTTTTATTGTAAAAATATTAGTAACTTTGAAGGCAGAAATAATCTCTAAGTGTCTCCAAGTATATTAAGATTTATATAACAAGAAATATTTAAAGTATACTTGAATTTAGTTGAGCTGAGAAAAGTTGATAAATTTTACCTAAGAAGTGTTGTTTTTTTTTCAAAAAGTTACAATGTTAAAGCATCAAGTTTAATATATAAACACATACTTTGGATTTTTACAAGTTTGAAATGGTCATGCATTACTGTAACTAAATTATTTCCTGTTCACATTTTAGATAACTAGAATAACTTAGCCCCACTTGATTCGCTTGAATCTAATTTTTAAACTTACTCAATTTCAAAAACTTATAGATAGGATACAGTCAAATTTAAGTTAATATGTACATTAAAATAAGAAAATAATTCTTGTACTTTCTACACTGTCTGACCAGAATAAGAAAGACAGGCTTCTATTGTTTTTAAGTATGTCATTATTAAATTTACTACTAAAACCTGAAGGTTATTACTGTTCATGAATATTTTTATGCCTTTGTTACAAATGAGATCGTTGGAGAAATGATTCCCTGAAAATTTTTGTAATAGATTTTTAAATATCTTTTCTGTTCTAGTTAATTATATCCCTAAAATGTTCTTCAGATTAACTGATAGCAAGCAATGAATTTTAAAGAGATCTTTTCCAATGGCCTAATGAGGTATGGTATTTGATGAGTACCATAATAAAATGTATGGAAGTTATATCTTGATGCTGGCAATAATAATTAAAAATTGTATTTAGAATGTATCCAAAATGGCACAAGGCTTAGGCTATTGAGGTACAGAGTAGTTGGTATTTTATAAGATTTTATATTTTTTGCCTTCTATTGGAATAAAAAGGGAAAAGAGATTAGGTATCTCTATCCAATATTTGCCAGTTGCAAAGATTCGAATTTTAAAAACTTTTTAAAAAGGTCAACCAGAGTAACAAAGTGAGACAAACTCAGGGAAAATAATACATATTGGTTTTATCACTTGACTCTTGTGAAAATCAAATGAGGATACTTTGTAAAACCTATAAAGAATCATGTGCATATAATCAAAGACATCACATTAAATAACTGACAGATCCACAAAGCAATCTACCATAGTAATAAATCGTGTGTGTGTGTGTGTGTGTGTGCGCGCACACGCACGTGTGTGTGTTTGCAGAGTCAGGTGAAGGGTAGGAAGCAAAGGAAACCAACTTTCTAAAGCCACTTCTTTACGTAATCAACTGATATTTTGGAAAAATTACTTCTCAAGTCTTAATTTCCTCATTTGTAACATGGGGATACAATAATACACATTTGAAAGGTTGTGAGTCTCAAATAAACCAGTGCTTCAAGAAAGCACTACTGCATTATGCTACTTTTCATGTTTGCTTTAATTTTCAGGATTAATTTCTCTTCTGTTTTAATATTTTCCTTCCTAACATTTGACATTACATTTATTCCTCTCCACGAACTGTTAATTGAATAGCCAGTCAACATGCAAGCTACTACATATACAAATGTCTGAATTTTTGGTATTTTCATAATAAAAATGAAAAAGACAAACACTTCAACCTGTTTTCTAAAACTGAAAAACTGGTTTAAAAATTATTTTTAGGGAAAATGATCTATGCTTTACCTTAGCATTAATTAAATATTCATCCAAAGTATTTTCCAAAAATGAACTGACAAGAATATATGATGATCCAAATCTAATTTGTACTTTATATTATCCACCACTGATTGCATTAATATCATGTAGATCAAATCTATATCACTAATGACAATGAAAAACTACAAAAACATTGACCTGATTGTTATAATTAAATATGGAACTGTTTTACATATGTTTATAAGAATTGAGCAGAATTTTTTCTTCATGTTTTTGTGGGAAACAGTTTTCATTGTGATTTAGTTGACAATATTTTGAAAAAGAGGAGATGGGACAACATACAAAAGGAAACAAAAATTAACAATCTTTTCTCTTTTTTTCCTAATTTTTCTTTGTTGTTAGTTTTTTTATTAGTCATCAGAATGAAGGACTTCATTAAAAAATTGAATACAATAAACTGGGACTGAAAAGGCAAACAGGAAAGTGCTCAGTCTTTTAGATGCCTCCTGTAAACTTTGCAGATTTTTGTATTTATAAAGTTTTCAGGAAACATTATCTTAGTATGGGCAATCTGCAAGTTTTAACATTCTAAATGTGACAATGTTGTATCAAACAGAAGATAGTGTTACGAATGTGTCATTTTTCATTAAAATGTCCAAGTCGCACCTTACACAACTTTGGGGTGTGGGCCTGTGCCATTCATACCAAAGCCTGTGCAAATAGGCTCGTGTTATGTACTACACGAGCTCTGCAGCTGTGTACAAGGACCATACATATCAAGATAGGTGATATTTTAGGCAAACATATGGTTTGAACCAATACATTGTTTTATTCTTGAATAATAATGAAAGACTGTAAAGGAAAACAATCCCTCAAACATAAACCGTAGCCATTGGTCAAGAAAAGCTGGTATAGCTGGTATACTATATTACTTTTTTTTTTTTTTTTTTGAGACAGAATCTCTGTTGCTCAGGCTGGAGTGCAGTGGCGCAATCTCGGCTCACTGCCACCTCCGCCTCCTGGCTTGAAGTGATTCTCCTGCCTCAGTCTCCCAAGTAGCTGGAACTATAGGCACCCACCACCACGCCCAGCTAATTTTTGTATTTTTAGTAGAGACAGGGTTTCATTATGTTGGCCAGGCTGGTCCCAAACTCCTGATCTCAAGTGCTCCACCCGCCTTGGCCTCCCAAAGTGCTGGGATTACAGGCGTGAGCCACCGCACCCAGCCTGGGATACTCTGTGAAAGATAAAAAGATATCAGGAATAACAGCATGGAAATAACTAGGAAGTGAGAAAAAATGGACCCGGAAAGGTATCCACCGGAATTACTCATCCTGAATCCTTGCACGATCTAAAAGTGAAGTTTTGGGAGAATCCCCATGTTTGATCAGTATCTTTACACTCTTCTCATTTTCCCATTTCCATTCTACCTTCCAAAGATAAATATTTTACCTTATTTCTGAAGATAGTTCTAACACATCTCATAGGAATCCTATAAAGAGATGACTTCTTTCTAATTTGGTCTTTATAACAACTCACTGCTCTCCCTCATCATTTCACAACAACTTACGTAGATAAACAACTACACGACAGGAAAAGACAAATATAAAGTCAAGTAATACAGGAAGTGTGAATTCAGAATCACGATATAAACACTAATTCCAGTAAGTGAAAGAATAGATTATAATGAACAATTTAAAAGGAAAAACACCAACAAATTTTAAAGTATTTCAATACATTGCTACATTACATATCAATGTTTCATATATAGTGTATATAAATGAAAGCATATGTTTTCATTGTATGTCTTTATGTGTTACAAATAAAATAACGTGAAAATGTATGTAAATATCTGCATGGAACTGTAAGTGTTCATACTGCTGATAACCAGATTCCATTTTACTGTAACAACTTTTTCTTGTATGTATACATATATGTATTCTGAGCACTTAAACCTCCCTTATAATAGCAAGTCTGAGGATAAGAAACTGTATTTGTTTATTTATTTATACTTCACCCTATTTCAAATAAAAAAATTGTGGCTTTTTAAAATAAGGCTTATGAAAGAGCAAAATAACATCAATTAACAGCATCTGAGAAAGGAGTAGGAAAAACAATATCTGGGCACACCTGACTATCTAAACCTAAATGAAATGTTACATAAAAGATGATAATTGACTTTTTCTCTAACTCAATAGAAAACAGAAATAAAAGGGACCTGTTTCACACTCTAGAATGAAGGCTGTAGATTGGATTCAATAAATAGCTTTCTGACAGTAAATTGAAATAGGTTACTATCTTATTTGAAGATATTTAGAAAGAGAATAGAATCTCATCTCTCTCTGCTCCTTGAGGTTTGACCCCACCTAAGAGATGGCTTGCTAACCTGTCCAAGCCCCCCACCTTTTGGCCCTGTAATTATATAATTCCATGGAGAATATTGCCTCTCTCATCCTTTAAAGAGACAGTCTGGTAAAGAGAAGATAGGAAAGTGGAATTAAAAATGAGACCTGTGTTTTCAGTATTTGGCATACTCTTCTCTTTGAGGTTATAATTATATTTTAATTACATGTGGAGTTATAAAGTAATACAATTTTAAACACCTAAGATTAGTATTACAAACATTTATTTTTAAGTTTTGTCTTTACCCTTAAAGAAACAAATAAATTTAGTAATTACAAAAACAAACTGAAATTAGACTATTTAGTAACTATCCTATATCTAATTTTATAGGGTTGATAATCATTCCTTGATATTCTCTTTCTAATTTGTCTTTATTCACATTTTACAACAGCTAAAACCAGAGGTTAAGTTGCTAAACAATTATCTGAAACCAGATAGTTCCTCAGGGGAGAATATATAGTTTACCTGATTTGTTCGACACCCAAATAATTGCTTCTGAAGACACATGGCTTCTATTTCCTACCACAATAGTTAATGGAATCTGCCACAGGTAACTGCAAAATAAAAGAGAAGCTTTAAGAATAAAAATAGCTATATCAAAACAAAAACAAAAAACATTTCCCATGCGCCTTCTGTGTGATTTTTACTACTCATCAGTCATAAAAGTACGGCGTAAGTCAAAAAGATGAATTCACTCTTTCAATGCCATTAAGGAGACTTGGCCTCTACGAATTTTAATTGCAGTGCAAAGAGAACTGTCAACAAAAGCATTTATCTTGGGGGAAAAAGGTTTTGCATTTTGAATTTGAAATAAAAAGTAACTAATATCTATACACCTGACCTATATTGATTAAGGTCTAACCATAACTTCTTTCTACTTGTTTTTATGTTAGATTAAGACACATCTCAGTGGCTCCATGCATTCACATTTTAATATTCTCCTTATTTATTATCTAATGACTCTGTGGGACACTATTAATGTAGTTTACAGAAAAGTTAATATGACATATCTAAAGTTATTCAGCAGAAAAGAAAAAAATAAAAACTAGTCAGATTCCCATACAATCTAGATCAATAGAAAGAATATTGTGGGACGCACTTAATGCTCTGTTTTGTGAAATGAAATTTCTAACTTGATGTGTCAAAGCAGCCACCAACATGCAGGGAACAATCATGAAACTCATCTATTAAAGAGAAGCATTTTGCAACATTTACCTTTTTATAGGATAAAAATTGAGGCCTATACTTATACATGAAGTAATGTCAGTTTAATCCCAAATGAATAGCCAGAGATATGCTGGATGGTCTTACAAGTCCAATGACTACATGACTATATTTGTTTCCTGCCTTGAAATATAGCCAGATTATTTCAATCTATCATTTCACCATTATCAATAGGGTAGCCAACAATTCCAGTATGGAAAAAAAATATTTTTCTGTTTTAGAAATGTAAGAGATATTGCATGACCTCAATAACTGTGAGAATAAATAAAGAATTAAAAAATGTTTGGGAAACATGCCTGGGGGTAATAAACATTATAATGAATATGTCTTTTGGGGAGTGAGACAGGAGGACATCTCCTGTGAATCTGTCGTGTGAAATTTGACTATTTTATTATTCCATGTTTTGCATTCACAATAAACAGAATTCAGTAATAGTAAAGAGTTCAAATGGAAGGTTGAAAGAAATTCATAATTTTATACCAACTCCTATCTCCAGTATGGAAAATCAAAATAATATGTTTACAGTTCTTGATTTTAAAACTGTATCCTATACTTAATGAAAAAAAAAAAAAACATTTTGGAGGGCCTAACTATGTGGAGATACTATACTAATAATGACTGCATACAATCGCTCTAGTAATACAACAATTTATAATAGCAAAATCTATATTGACTCTTTAGACAGTAGTTCATGAACAACTCATGTAAACTCTTTAACAAATACTTCCAAACTTTCAATATAGGTTTAAAAATATGCCCCAGATATTTAATAACAGATTTACTGTCAGGAGGAGACAAAGAACTGATCCATTTCATTAACAGCTGTTCTCTTAAAAATAATGGATCTCTTTTGGTTAATTGGAACACTTAGTTAAGAGACAATGATGCTCAACTCTGGGTCTGATTCTCAAATTAAATGATAAGCTCATTTTTGTGTACTTAGGTCTTAAAAAGTCTGAAAATAGGAGGCATTTCTACTCTAAATCATAAATTACTATTGAATCTGATTGAATGGACTTGGAATAAAATGAAATAAAAGGCATCAAACCCATCTATAGGTAAGACAGAATAACTTCATAAACTTGACTTTAGTACCTATCCATATTGAGTTGGGTCAGCTAAATTGTGAAGCCAAATAAGTACTGGTTAAAAGACAAAGGAATATATAAAATTGAGGATATTTAAAAATTCTCAAGGATAATTGTGTCTTTTTTGTAGCATAATCATAAAATGTTTGTGAATCATTGTTTGTCCCTAATATAAATAAACAGAATTTCCATGTATTTAAATTATTTATTCTAAGTAACTAGAGATTATGATAAAAGTTGGTTTGTTTCTATATTTGGGGTGTAGAAAAAATATCTCTAAAATACAGGAAAATGATTCACATAAATACCTGCATGTCAATACCATATATATACAGCAAATTTCCTAAATGTCAGACATTGTATCACATAGCTGTTCAGATACAAGTTAACTATAAGGTTAACTAAGTTAAACTATAAACCTTATAGTTATAACTATAAGGTTTGGGGATACAAACTTTGAGGCAGTTTTTTAAAATTAAAAAAAATATATTTATATACTTCCTAAGAATATTTTTGTTCCCTATTCTATGTGTGTTTGTGTGTATGCACACACATAACCAAAATCTACATATAGTAACAAAGACAAATTAAAAGTTCCAAGTTAAAAGCATATTTGAAATTTGTATTTACTTTTGAGCTACTGTACTGTCAATATATTTCACAACTTTCCAAACATCATATATGTGGACTTTTCATAAATTTTGTTTTAAAATCAAGGAAATCCTGATAATTATGTTGCTTTGTGATTATAACTTAAAAGACTAGAAGACCCTAAACATAGTTTAGTGAAAAGTCCTCTGTGTTGTAAAGAAATCCAAGATTGCAATGGATTATGTTTAAAATGATATTAGAAAAAATAACTTAGGAAATTAGATTGTGTTCTAGCTGTCTCAGTTTTAACTTGAATTGTCATCATGTTATTTTAAGCATAAAAAAAGACCTCCCAAGATATTTTTTTCTTTAACAGTTCCTGGGACTACCTCTCTTATCAGTCGTTTTCATTGTTATAATAAAGCAACTTTTACTTTAATGATTATATTAAGGTAGCAAAGAATAGGTGCATATAAACCTGAATGAGACTTTTTTTTATAAAATACCATCAAAATTAATGAAGCATTTGTCCAGACTTTGTGAAAAACTGGTCAGATGTCACTGTCATCAGGGCATTAAGAGAAGGAAAGTATGACTGTGTAGGTTAGTAAAATTCTCTGCAGCGAAGAACACTGAGAAGCTCCTCAGTGTATAGGGAGACATTACTTTACATTGCAATGCATTAACTGTATAATGAAAAAGGCTATGCAAATTCACAACTTCCCAAGTACCAAAATTCTAGAACATATTTGACACTCTGTTACACATCAGCTAACTTTATGTGACTATTTAGTTATGTAAAGATCTTTCCTTTCTATGTTGTAATACAACTATTATATATAAAAATATAATTACTGGATTCACTTAAAATGTTCTAGGCATATTGCAGTGATGTTCTAGTGTTTCTTAGAAAAATGAAAAGGCAAATAATTGATTTTCCTGGCTCAGAAAATATACAGATTTCACAGGATTTCTGGAATAGATAGGCAGTTGGTTTTACTCTATCAACTGTTTGCATTGTGAAATAAAGATCTAGGAAGGCTATATACATAGGCCAGAGAGAATCGTATTGAAGCTTTGACCAGGATGTTATAGTGAATTAAATGATCAATAATGTAAAATTGCAATAATCCATTTTCAGCTACAAGGTCTATAATTGCAAAATAAATAGAAAATCATTTTTTAGACTAACAGGATGTCCTGCATTATCTTACTCTTAATATTTTATATGCTAAGTTCTCAGAGTTCAAAATCATACATAAGATTTTATAATTCCAGAAGACAAACCAACAAAGCTGTCTAGATGTTACATATGATTATACAGCCTGGGAGAAATTCTTCCTTTAAAGAATTAGACTCCTGGCTGGTACATCTCATGTATGTTATAGGTTGACAGAATATTTTTGTTCAAAATTTGTTCTGTCATCTGCGTGTCCTTTATGTTTTTCTGCATCAGTGATGCTTGTGTCACACTGATCATTCTCAAAGGCCTGGCCCAAATCTCTCTAATTTTGCCACAGTCAAGTAGTTTTTATGTACTTCCTGGCAAGGCCAGAGTTGATGCCTACACTTGTGCTTGTTTTGCCTCGGGCCAGACATTAGAAGATTAGAAACAGCACCTGGCAGATGTGGGAAATCCAGGCTGCGGAAAGAAGCAATGAGAGACTCAGCCCCTAACAGTGGAGACAATGTGGCAGGGTACAAGCACATTCCATGAGTCTACACAGTTGGATTGCAAAGGGTAGCGTGTTAAAGGTAAATATAGACTGTATATGGAAAGATACAAGACACTGCTTTCCTAAATCGGATTCCAAATGTAGTCACCAGAAACATTCATGAATTTCTCAGTCACTTAGATTGAGTGACTGGCTGGTCTTGGAGCTAGCCTACAGGGGAACAATTTCCATTCTTCTTAGAGATGACAAAGCAAGCTTAATGTCTGTTCCAGATCTCCTGGACATGGGTGGATGATAAAGTCAGACTCCTAATTTTCCAAGATAATGGGAGACAGCATGGGTAACCTAATCCAAACATCTCATTGTGCTTATCAATTTTAACTTCTCTCCCTCTTCCTGTACCTCCCATCCCCCACCCCCACCCCCAGCCCTCACTGGAACCAAAGTCTTACTAGGGCATCTTAAATGAAATGAAATGGACTGATTTAAGTTTTAATATCTTTCCTTGGCTCAGACTTTAATGAGACACAAAATAGAAAACATAAAGTAGAAAAGAAAGAAAAATGCTACATGCTGAGTTATCAGTAATAAGAGTTTCAGCAGAAAGTTAAAGAAACAACAAATAAAGATTTTATGTATGCTATCTGTTTATTGATTTTAAACACTAAAAATGAGAAAGAGAACATATGTTGATACTAAGTGACATTAATCGTTAGATCATTTCAAGGTACCGTTTGAAATTCCTTTGATTCAGACGTTATTTCATTTGATTTTTGTTTTAGTTTTTCTGCATTATGAGTTTCTGTTCTCACTTGCTTTATAAATCTCACAGTGGGCTCAATTCCTTTTAATTCACAGCAACACATTTTAACTTTCTTGCATTTAATTCAAGAAACATTCACAGGGAAAAGTGAAAAATAACATTTTATTTTTTTTTTAAACACCATGATTATTTAAGATTCTGTCTTTCTAAACAAATAACTTTGGTATTTTTTCAGCTTGAAGGTTCAGATATCCAGGAAATGGGAGTAAAAAGAGAATCAAAACAACTTGTGTAAATAAAGAAACAAAAACTATATTTCACTTAATATATGTTTTAATAACAAAAAATATTTCAGAATTTTGTTATTAATGCTCTTTGAAATATTAAAACTGCAAATGTAAGAATAAAAACAATATTTTTCATGTAAAAAAGAATGTTGTACCTGCTATTTTGAAGTTTAAGTGCTTTAGTTTTAGCACTGATATCATAGATAAAATGTTGTTGGGTAATTATTATTCTATTTTCTGCTGTTGTGTTTCCCAAGATGGTGATAACAGGATAACCCATCTGGAGTGTCCACTGATCCATTACTTCTTGTATATTTACATATTTCCCATTTCTTTTTAAAGCCTTTACAAGGAAAAATGTATAAATTAGTTTTATAAACATGAATTATCAACATAATTAACATTAAGCCATTTTTATTTCTATCTTTACTATTTACCTAAATATGAAAACATTTAAAGTCAGTGAAGCCAATATAATGTTAGTGAAATTAATCTTCTTACCCTAAGTTAAGCTTCATACATGTATATAAAAATGAAAGTTGTATTAACATTAAAGTTTTTCCATAACATAAAATGAAATATGTGTTATTATTAAAGCAAATCCCTGCAGCATCAGTAAGTATTCCCAGAATATCTAGTGTCACATTTAAATACTTGACATATAGGAAAAATTATTTCAAACTTCAATATTTATTTTTTCAACATGAATATCTTACACCATATTAAAATTATATTTCAGAAATATTGTCATGTTTGAAAGTAGGCGAGGTATCTTTTACTACCATTTGTAGTTTAGTTTTAAACCCCTTTGTTTTACAATATATTATATAAAACAAAAAATCAATATGAACAAATGAAAAATGTAAAAAGTGAAAACAAACTGTCAGTGTCAATAAAGGCTATGAATGTCTTATAAATGCAATTCAAATATTCAAGTAGAGGTTTTGATATTTGAGCTTTCTATACTTTACCTCCGATAATGTATTCCAGAGATCATTTCTGGCTGCATTGCCATACTTATGAATGGCTAAATAATCCTACAAGAATATAAGATTGTAATTACAATTCAAAGGTTAAACAGTAACTAGTAAACACATTTATTTCTCAATTCAGTTAATAATTTTCATATGTTAGAATTATATTACGAAAAAAGGACATAAAAGAAGATAAAGCATCTCATTTAAAAATATTCCAAAGATATTTAACTATAGAATATTTCCTCATTAAGTCATCAACCAGTATTAATCTCTTAAAAATTATTTTCATAACTATAATGATTTCTTACAGATATCCAGGGTCAAAGATCTTTCTCTAATTGAGCAAGTCAACCTCAGTCAATTCTGAAAACACTACCTCTTCAATGAAAGGTTTAGAGAAACTTTCCCATCAGGCTTTGGTGTTAAAGTGTTGAAAAAGAAATATTTCATGAAAAAAAGAAAGGGCTAATATATGCTGATGTTAAGAGGGATTGCTTTGCCGAAAGAATACTCTCTTCACAATCTGTCTCCAGTTCAGTGGTCTCTCTGCAAAGGAAAGGCTGCCTGTTACAATAATGATAAATACTTATTTCCATGGATTTGAAGCACACATTAATATTTGATAAGAAAAAGTCATTCCTAAGCTTATTTAATATTTTGGGGCTTTGGACTTGCCATTTTTAATGTTTAGTTATTAGTGGTAAAACCTATACACTTTCTATCCGATTCACACTTTGTTCTCCTCTAAGAAGCACGGTTTGTCTCGTCAGTGTGCTATTTGGTTACGGCTGGTTTGCATTATTTTTTTTCTGATTTCAAAACAGAAATATGAATATAAAAATAGTGTTATATTGTAAAAGTCCCTCCTTCTTCGTTTGAAATTCCATTATCTCTGCAACATATAGATAGTAGACAAAATCCTAAATGACATCAAAGTACTGAAAAGAAAAATGCTGACTCCTTCAGTACTTTATATGGAGTGGGCTACTCTGGGGATAATTAAACTTGGGGGAAGCAAATTTTCTGAAATACAAATTGTAACACCTGTGACAGGTTCAGCTTTTGTTGGCAACTCACAGCACAGCAAATGGCAACTCCCACTTAATCAGACGCCTAGAGATGCAATGTCCAACACTAACTCAGCAACCACAAATTCATCATTGCCGTCAGGTGTTATGAATAACTTTGTTAAAACATATAACCCTGAATAACCATTCTGAATTCTAATTTGGCTTTGAAAATTCCATGTGAGGTTTTTCAACATAAACCCAGAGACCAGGATTTAAATAGATTATTTCAGATTTAACTTTCAAAATTATTCGTTATGCTCTTTTCACTTAAATGAATAAATTTGGGAATAAGATTTACAAAATATAAAAGTGCATTTTATTTTATTTTTTTATTTTTTATTTGAGACAAGATTTCACTCTGTCACCCAGGCTGGAGTGTAGTAGCATGATCAGGGCTCACTGCAGCCTTTACCTCCCAGGCTCAAGTGATACTCCTTCCTCTGCCTCCTCAGTAGCTGGGACTGCAGGTGCACACACCACCACACCCAGCTATATAATTTTTAAATTTTTTGTAGCAACAGGATCCCATTATGTTGCCCACACTGGCCTTGAGCTCCTGGGCTTGAGCTAGTCTCCCTCCATGGCCTCTCAAAGGGTTGAGATGACAGGCCTTAGCCACAGTGCCTAACTTGCATTTTATTTTAGTGATGTAATAATAAACGGTGCTAATATTAGAACTCTTTAGGTTCTGTTTATGGGTAGTGCTGCTAGGCTAATTCAGCAAAGGGGAAATAAAGGAATACTATAAAATCCAATATACAATTTTCTTCTCAAAGATCATAAAAGTCTAACTATTCATAATATGAGTTGACCTTGTCCTACTATCATCAGTTTGAACTATTTCTTCCCTTCTCAGTTTAGAAAAAGGTTCAAGTTTCCACTTCAAGCAGGCTGAAATGAAAATTATCCAGACATAAGAAGCAATTTCCAACTTGCCTGCCTCTGTATTCAGGGAAGATAACATATCTTCTTGAACTCTCAGTAACCCTGATATTCAGATGTTATTGGAATTTTACATGTGCCAACTTTTTTTTTAAAAAGTTTCCCTTTTTTTAAAGAGAAAGCTTGCATAAACATACTCATAGCTTGAAATAAGAAAATTTTGCAGAATGTAAAGAAACTTAAAGGATAATGAGTATGTTTTCATAATCAGTCATCTATTTTTTTTCATTAATTCCACAAAATGTATGGAGCACTTAGCGTGTTCAGGTAACTTTCTAGTACAGGGGAAACAATGGTGAAGAAAAGGTTACTGAGAACAACTACAAATACTGAGATGTGATTTGTGTAGGGAGATTTCCATGACTGAAGCTATAGAAGTCTTGGTAGAATAACCACTTGGCAAGATGAAATCATATTTGCTATCTCATTGAATAAAAGTATTTTAAGTTCTTTTCAAATCTCTAAGTCAGTGAATATGAAAGTCCTCAGAGATATAAATCTGAATTGGAAATCTAAGTTTACGTTTATGTGTATAAAAGTCAATCTTCAGCAGATTTGACATTATGACATAAAATAGAAGAATGTTTTAATATTAACTTTAAAAGAATTGTGGTTTCTCTATACTAGGTATTTCAGAAATAAGAGAGTTATTGTAAGGAATAAAATAAAGATAATCATCAGACTATTCTTAAGAGACATAACAAATAATATAGACTGATTAAAAGTTAAAACTCTATTAAACAAGAATATATTACATCTGCCTATGGAGAGAGGCATCACAGCATAGTGGTTTAAAATGCAGTAACAAGAGCCTGCCTTGGTTCAAACCCAAGGTCCAACATTCACTAGCTATATGAGCTTTAGAAAGCTGTTTAACTCTTTGTGCCTATCTTCACATATATAACAATGGGGATAATAAAATAACTACTATATATATTTTTCTGAGAATTGAATGATTCAATATACAGTGTTAAAAGAGTGAAGAGTGACTAACACATCATAAGTATTCGGTGGGCGTTCTCTATGGTAATCTTTTTAATAATCTCAGGCTATAGGTTGGAAAACTGAGTAACTGAGAAGGAAATGCATCATTATCAATAATAATGAAAGGGCACAGCACATGAAAACAGTAATATTTGTCTCCTTTTTAACACTGTGCGAGTTGCCTTAATTTTATCTCATTCAATCCACACAACAACATTAGAGGTAGATATTATCATCATCATCTAAGAAATCAGAACATTGGAACTCAGAGTCTTCAGCCTACATCCAAACCCCATGCCTCTGGCTACCCAAATCCAATAGCCAATATATCCAAGCCACATAGATAACTGAGTCCTAACAGCCACATAGACAACCGAGTCCTATTAAAAACTGAACTCATTATCCTCCCCTACATCGATCCTTTTGGTGGCCCCTCTCCAGTGAAGACCTTTTCATCCACCCCTAGCAAAGAGTTATCTTGATGCCTTGATTGCCCTTTCCACCACATTCAATTAATAATACATGAACTAAATATACTCCAAGATTCCCACTTTCTCTTACCTGTATATCTACTGTTCAGAATCTTACATAGATGATGACAGCTGCCCTTGTTTCTGCTTTGTCCCTTTCACATCTAGTCTCTCCCACAAAGCCAGAATATTTTTGGTTAAATATACACATAAATCCCTGCTATGTTCAGAATATAGTCCAAACTCCTTAATACAACCTAAAAATTGCCTCCATAGTCTTGTCCCTCTGTATTTCTCAAATCCCATTTGTTAACTTGTTGCTCCCTGCATGAATTTAGCCACTTTCAGCTTTCTGAAGATGTCTAATGGATATTTTATCTCATTTCTGGTTCTCTGCACATGCAATTCTCTACATACTCTTTTCTCCTTTGGCTACCTCAATTCAATTCAATTCAATTTCCAGGACTCAATTTTGATGCATTTCCTCCAGGAATCATTTCCTATCCACTTCAACCTCCTTCCTAATTCTAAGTTAAATATCTCTTTTATATTGTCACACAATGTTCTATATAATAGCATTTATCCCACTGTGTCATAGGTGCCTGTTTATTAGTTTGACTGTTCGTTCACACAGTCTGTAAACTCCGTGAGAGTAATGACTGCCAATCTTGTTTACCACTATTTAACCAACATCTTTGTGCCCAATCTAGTACACAACAGGTGCTTTCTCTCTCTCTCTCTCTCTCCCTCTCTCCATATATATATATATACACACACACATATATATATGTATATCAGGATCCCCCAAAATATCATATTTAAATATTAAGATGGGACATAATTCATTATTTCAGTATATATTTGTCAGGCATATAACTTGAATGGATATATGCGATTGCATATAATGTCATCAAAAATTGTGAACTATTGCATACAAGACCATTTTTGTTTTATTTCATTTGCTAACAAGTGATGTGGTTCATAACATGTCATGTGTAAAATCCAACAGGACTAATAAAGACAAAGGGAAAAGTAAAGAATGAATTAAGGAAGTAAAGCTCTATTATCTTTTAAGATTTACATGGAAATAATTATGGAATAATTGCTTTCCTATTAATGAGTCCTTTAGCATGCTAGGATAGAGGATTAACCACATAAATGGTTTACTCCTTGAGACATAAAGGGATGATTCCATAAAAACCATATGGATTCGTTTACATGTGTTTAGCTGCAAGTAATAAGCATCCACCATAGAACGACTTTTAAAATAGCAGTATTTAGGCTGGGCGCAGTGGCTCATGCCTGTAATCCCAGCACTTTGGGAGGCTGAGGTGGGCAGATCACGAGGTGAGGAGATCGAGACCATCCTGGCTAACATGGTGAAACCCCGTCTCTACTAAAAATACAAAAAAATTAGCTGGGCGTGGTGGTGGGTGCCTGTGGTACCAGCTACTCAGGAGGCTGAGGCGGGAGAATGGCGTGAACCTGGGAGGCGGAGCTTGCAGTGAGTGGAGATCGCACCACTGCACTCCAGCCTGGTGACAGAGTGAGACTCCTTCTCAAAAAAAAAAAAAAAAAAAAAAGCTGTATTGATTCGTATTGATTCTTTCCTTCATAAGTAGGTAGTAGGACAGAGCTGTAGCCACTTTCTTCTGGAATTATTTTGGTCCCGCCCCATCTATGATTTAGCTCCATTTTCAGGTTGGTGGCTAGATGGCAGCAGCAATCATCATATTCAGACATGACATTGTACAGAGGAAAGACGCAGAATTTCTTCCTGAGAACCTCCTTTAAAGAATCAGGAAAACTTCCACTCAAATTCTGCAGCAAATTTCCCACATTTGTCATTTGTCAAAATTGCATCATGTGCTCTAGCAAGAATCTGTTATTGCATCTTAAGGGAGCATTGTTTGAACTTTACCCAAGGAAAGACACAGTCCTCTCAAGTACATGGTTGTTTAGAAGAGGGTGAGAATTTGAAAAAAAAAATCAAAATTCAGCCAATAAAAAAGGGAGGCAACTAGGTATAGGAAGTGCTTTCTCCAGTGAGACAGGGTACAGCAGCCTGGGACTCATTGACACTGGGAAGTAGGATGTCCTATACTTGTAAGACTAGTCTGGAAATGCTAGGTAAATTCAAGCATTGATTTTTCTGACTATGTGACAAGAAGGCTGAAGCAAGAGTTTGAAATATTGTTGCTTTCTATCAAGAATAATTGTACCTCAAAAAATTTGTAGTGGGCATTTGTCATTTTTTTGGCTTTCCAGCATTTAAACACCAGTTTTATAGGGGGGCAATCACTCACTATGGAATCTGGGAGGCAGGCAAAATCTCTGCCTTCCTCTATTGAAATGGAAGGGACAAAATACTAAATATTCCCTCTCCACTTTCCCTGGCAGCTAAAGCCTGGGCATGTGCTGTGGCCTCAGACAAGGGGATGCTTTGTCCTAGCACTATGAATCCTAAAAGAGTAGTACCTGTCATGGCAACACTAAGAGTCCTGTGGTAGCCACTCTAATGGGAAAAGCTGAACCTGTCACTCCTGTGGCATAACCTTGGTTACATCTCTTGATTTTTTATCTATTTTAGTTCTTATTCTACTTTGTAAGCGTGGTTCTTCAGCCTTCCGAATGATTCAATGGGCTATCTATATCCTTCAAATAATTTCCATTCTGCCTAATTTAACCAGAATTTGTTTCTGTTGCTTGCATAATTCAACACTAATGGGTTAAACAAAATGAAGCAAGACACTTCTACATTATCTTAGTGATCTCCAGTAAGAAAATAAACTACTGCCTACAACTTATACAAAATAAAAGCTAAAGAACATTAAAATCTATTTAGTAACTCAGGCTTTTGCTGTTGTTATGAACAGTAGGTATGGCATGAAAGACATGTATACTTAATTTTTTACGTTTTAAAAGCAGACAAGAATGTTGGAGAGAAAGATTAAAACTGAAATGAAGTGGAGAAGGTTCTATAGATGGAGGGGCAGACAGAGTGACAACAACAAAAACATTTTAAAAAGCAACACTTTTGTCTTAAACAAAGCTTCCAAAGCAGTGGCTTCTGCACTGAGAACTTATATATAAGTTCTGGACTTATATATTTGTAAGTATGTGCATTATTAGAGTAAGATGATCTTAAAGGGATCCATGAACAACAGCAAAAGTAGATTGAAAGTATCAGATCACAGCAAAGTCACCCAAGAGTTGGATGAAACCCATTTGAAGCCTGGCCCATGCACTTCAGAGGATATTTTTACATTCCCTAACCTTGACAAACAGGAGCAAGGAGACTACAACAGTGACAGGTGACCAACTCAAACAAAGAAAGCTAGACTATAGACCAAGGTATCTATTTGGATTCATACCTAGAAATTGATGGAAATTTTAAGATTAAATAAAAATGAGTAACAGAGCACTAAGAAAGCTTTATGCAAAGATTAAAAAATAATATTTATATTTTAATTCTATTAGATAAGAGTCAAAGATGAAAAAGTATAAATAATTATTGAAACTTTTCTTTATTATTAAACTATATTAGGTTTCCAAGACATAAATCCAGTATAATAAGAACCATTACTAAACTTTTTGAGGTACAGCCATTCAAGCCACCCGACATGAAAAGAAAAAAGAGATGACAGATCTAGGAAAGAAAGCTACTGGAGAGACAGAAGAAGAATAGTTGAAAGTCAGTTTTCATGGTTTGCATGCCATTCTGATTCTGAATTTTTAAATGTGTTTACCCTAAATTTACCTTTAGAAGTGGCTTGCTTAGATATGAGAGTATTTAGAACACAAAAGTTATTTTACATATTCTGCAAATCCATTACTCCACCCAATTAATGTAAATTTTGCAAGAATAAGTGTATTTTTATAAGTGGCTGCTAAATATAGTTAGAACATCAGAACATTTTAAATCAAAACAACCTGCCAGCTCATGAAAGGGTTTCTTGTTTGTTTGCTTTAAATTACAGACAAAGGCATCTTCTCACACCACTTTTGTTTTCAAATATCTCCTATGTTGTAATTATAGATCATACCGTCAATTCCTCAACCTGCAGGCACATGACCAGAGTTACAATATTTCCGCTGTAGGATTTGTATGCCATTCCAGAACAAGGTGACAAGGTCTACACCTGTCAGTGAAATAATGTGTCACAGTCTGTAGAGGAGTTCTGGGGCACTAAACTATTTCTACATCTCACTTTTGCTGCTGGCATGAAATATTACTGAGACATAAAGTGAATCTATTGGTTAAAATGAAGTTTGTGAATTGCTTTTTCTGAATATCCTGATAAAGGGCTTTGATCATCACTCACTCCCAAAATAGATAAATTACATCCTGGTTGGTAAAAATGGACTGCTTCTTGTAAATCAGGTTGCCCACTGATTGTAGACATGTACACAGAGTTCCCCTCTCCCACCTCTGTGCTCTTTAGCCCTGGTGCTGGTGGCAATTTGGCAAGAAATGTAATTTAGTTGAGAAAGAAGGTATATATAAACTAGGTATATGTATTAATCCAGGCTGATCCCTACCAGTCATGTAATCTGTTAAAGTATCTATTTTCTCTAAACCTTAATTTCTTCAACTGAAAAATGTACATAATGTAGTGCTTACCTGATAAGGGTATGCACAGAAAATGATATAAAACAAATAAACGACTTAGAAAAATACCAACCACATAAAGAATCCCAAAAACTTCAGTTATTTTAATAGCAAGATAAATGGAAAAAAGGGCTAGTGTCAAAAGTCTTCTTCAATCTTCCCTCCAAGGGAAGCCAAAATGTTCTAGAGACACCATAAGAAAATTAGATGGACTTGGCCGGGAGCGGTGGTTCACTCCTGTAATCCCAGCACTTTGGAAGGCTGAAGCATGTGAATCACCTGAGGTCAGGAGTTCAGGACCAGCCTGGCCAACATGGTAAAACCCATCTCTACTAAAAATACAAAAATTAGCCAGGTGAGGTGGCAGCCACCTGTAAACCCAGCTACTCAGGAATCTGAGGCAGGAGAATGGCTTGAATCCAGGAGGCAGAAGTTGCATTGAGTCGAGATCGTACCATTGCACTCCAGCCTGGGTTACGAGAGCGAAACTCCAAAAAAAAAAAAAAAGAAGGAGAAAAAGAAAAGAGCAGAGCAGAGAAAAGAAAAGAGAAGAGCAGAGGAGAGGAGAGGAGAGAAGAGGAGAGAAGAGAGAAAAGCAAAGCAAAGCAAAGAAAAGAACATTATATGTACTAATTGAAGGAGGAAATTGCCTGGGTGGGGTGGGGGGATGCAGTGGAGTGGTAGAAAAGGAAAAGAAAAATTAAGAACAGAGCTTCCTTTAGGCTTGAGAAAAGCTGCTTAGAAGACATCCTTCCAAATACAAGAAAGTAATGGGTTTTGGACAGTTCTCCAAGTTGTAGGGACTAGCAGCAGCCTGTCTTTCACAGAGCTCTAATGAGATGACAAGACCCCTGATGGGCAGTTCATGGAATGGGTACACTAATTCGACTCAGCACAAAAGAGACTTACCCAAGTTGGCACTCATGCAATAAAGACACTAATCTTACTGTTCTTATTATTAATGGTGGGTTATTTGTCTAGCAGATTCTTCCTGTCTTCTCTTCCCTGAGTATCCAGATTAGATTTCATAGATCATCTTAATCAATCCTGGGAAACAGCCTCATCTGTTTTGTTTTACTGTCCTTCAATTACAGTAGTTTGGCAAAAATCCCAGTCATGGAGGAATCCAAATATTTGTCTTCTCTAAACCTGTACTCATACAGCTGAATATCGCAGAAAAAAATCATGCAATTGAAAAGCTGAGCTTATTCATAATCACCAAATTCAAATAGAAACTCAAAACTGTTAGAAAGTACCTTTCTACTCTTTGAATTCTCTATCTTCAACTTTCTCCACTTCCCACTCTCACCTCGTTTTCATTCAGCTAGTGACCTTCTCTCAAAAAACACTAAAAAAATAAGTCATCAGGATTTCTCTGATTTCCCCATTGCCAGCTTTCCAAATTTACTGGAGATAAATCTCCTATTAAAGACAAGTGCCTTCACCTTCTCAATGAGCAAGGTCCTGGAGTTATTTCTCACTTCTCCAACATTATCAGAGTCATCTCCTGAATCTTTATCTGCCAGCTTAAAACCAGTACAACTCCCTCTCATATTTAAAAATAAAACAAAAATCTTCCTTAGCCTTTATCCCCCTCTAACAACTGACCCGCTTTTTCTTATCTCCTTTCTTGAAAAAATTCGTTTAATTTTATTTTACATACTCTGTTTCCATTTCCACATTCCCATTCACACTTTAACCTACTCCACTGAAACTGATGAATTTACAGGGTACCAAAAGGAACAGTTTACAATTGTTATCCTTTTCCACCTTGCTACTCCATTTAACATTGTTGGCCAGCCACTTTCTTGTCCTTGAAACAAACTCTTCTCTAAGCATCTGTGATATGATGCTTTGATACTCTGCCTGCCTCTCTCGCTGTTCCATCTCAGTCATCTCCACGAGCTCCTCCTCTTCTCTGAACCCCTAGTTGTTACAGTTGTTCAAGGCATGTTTCCAGGTCCTCATCCCAGAAACTTCAGTATCATTCTTGATTACATTCTCTTCCTCACTTCGCATACCATGCTCTTCACTCAATTTATCCCTAGGTCCATTGTATTCTACCATTAAAAAACATTTGAGATCCATCTACGTCTCTATTTCTATGAACCATTTAAGCCTTGATAATCTCTCACCTGAATATAAAAATATGCTCCTTACTTTTTTTGCCCAATCCCTTTCTTGGTATTCTGACTGCCTCAATCCCAGCGTGTTATTACAATTAGCCAGAGCACTGTTCTGTATGTAAATAGATCCATGTCATATCCAGTTTAAAACTGTTTAATACAGCACTTGGAACAATATTAAAGCTTCTTAACACAGACTATTAGGCAATGCATGGTTGCCTGCTGCTTATCTCTCCTACCTCTTATTCTTACTAACGCTACACATCCATCAGTTTCTTTCTTTTCCTTAAATGTGCTCAGTTCTTGTCTTAGCCCTTCCCTCTTCTTGGACTCTCCCTGACCCCCATCTTTCTTCCTTCAGACCTCAGCATATCTACCGTCTTCTCAAAGATTCCCTAAACACCCCATCTAGAGTTGTTCCAACCACCCACTCGCTGTGCTTTCTCGCAGCATCCTACTTTTGCTTCCTAGAATTTTTTCACATTGAGCAAAAAATAGATTTGTTTTTTCCTATCTATGGTGTATCCCCTTTATCCTGTTACATGATTCACGAGAACAGGGGCCATATCTACTGTGTACAGCATGCCCTCAATACTTAGTACTTATCATGATGTCTGGCATAGACTAGAGGCATCATAAATACATGTGGAATAAATGAATGACTGGACATGTCTAATGGGTGGGGAATGTGAACTGTATATATAAAACTAAGCAAAGCGGGTACAAGAAGAGAAATTACAATTTTGTTTTTTTAGCACAAAACATTAATAAATGATTTTTAATACTTACATGTGTTATTGTTCTTAAATGGAAAAGAAAATGATCTGTAAAATAATCATAAGGAGAGACCTTGAGCAGAAGAGAGAAGGTGAATACAGGAGACTGATTGCAAAAGGAAATCAGATTCAGTATAACAAGTGGATACTACCATTTCTTTCTGTGCCGTGCTAACATGAAGTTCTCTCTTCCATAAACAAAAACACAGAGGTGGACCAAAGGGAAATTTTGGATGCATACGAACCTTTTGTAAACCAGGTTCAAAATATATAACTTAAGTCTTTGTAACACTCCTAAGTCAATAATTTATAAGGTATTTTTTCATAACAATAATTTTAACATATTAAATATAAGAGAAAAAGAATTTGCAATAAATATGTTATAGTTCATTACTTTTATTTTATAACTAAATAAAGTTACAAAAAAAGAGAGTAAGACCTCAATTTTAACGCATAAGACACATGGATAAATGTTATAAAAGAGTGAATGAAAGGAGTGAAATGCAAGCAGAGAATGTATTAAAATATTTCATAGCCTCATTTATGATAAAATGTATACACTGAAATAACAATGAAAAAAGTTTTTTACTTACTAAATTAGTAAGAAATTTATTCTGAAAAGTTATAAGAATCCTGTTTACTTAGTATAGTATAAACAGAGAACTTTCAAACTTCTAGCATCATACACTGGTTTAATATTTTGGAGAAAAAATTGATACTATGCTCCTAAAATATATATATGAAGAGATAGTTGAAAATATAATGGAAAAAATCAACAATGTAAAGATTATTAGAGCGTTATTTAACAAAAATTGGACAGCAACGTAACTGCTCACAAACATGGATAAAGCAAAATATATTATGGTACATCTATGTCATATTACTAGTATTAAACTAAGCTATGTAACAGAATCATGTCAAGCAATTATGAAAATATTAGTAAATGAGGAGAAATATTTTTAACTTAGGAGCAATTTTTGTAACATTTCCAAATATATAGTTCTAGGCTATTACATGCACTTTCCAAAAAGAGAACATAAAATAAAAAGAAAAATAAAATTTTAAAAGAAAAAGAAAGAAAACTGCTGATGCAGGAGTTAAGTAGGTTACAGAAAAATGCCTGTAAAGCAAGTTTATTATAGTACAGAACTAGCGATCTAACCAAATGGCAATGTCTAGGAAGAGTCAGAGACAGTTTTTAGTAGATGTGTCCATATTTACAGGTTGGCGTGCATTTACACATATAGTAACATATAAATACATCCATATGTCAACTAAATGTGTCTAATAATTTCATAGATACATTTAAATAACCAAAAATGTCATTTCATAGTATCAACCCGATTAGCTAATATGTAATACATCTTGAGCCCTTAACTAACAGATAACAGATAACCAATACATATAAACTTAAGAGACCTCCTGTTGAGCTGGACAAATGCCTGCAGGATTATTAAATAGAGATATATGTCTCTAAAAATAAGGGCTTTTTAGTTATATAGCCACATTGGTCGGTTAGCAACCTATAAATCAGAAGAAAAATAATAAAGATTCAATCAGCGGCTGTATATTTAAAAAACTGATGAAAAAAAGTTATTTCTCTCTGATCCAGAAATATGAATACAGAATGCTATTTACTTTTTTTAAAGTACTTGTTTGTATTAAAGATGGAATTCTTAATTCTGAAATCCATCAAATCTTTTCTGAAACTTAAATATTTCTTTCTCTATAACATGCTCATTAATTTTCCTTTGTAGTTATGTCTTTAATAAATTAAATGTCAATTAAGTCAAATCCAATAATTAAAAATTAGTAATGATAACATTATTATCATGTGACATTGAGTGAACACATCAAATTATTTTCAAGTTGTTAACCATTTTACCCATAGCATATCTAAAACTGCATAGCATTTTAAGCAAAACTAGGAGACATTGGAGCAAAAGCTGTCTATGGTCATTCATTTTAGATTGAGTATGATTCAGCTGCCATCTGGATAAAAACACAATATTATCTCTTCAGAAAGAAAATTAACTTTGACACAATGTCTCTGCTCCTCTATTATTTTCTGACTTTTTACTTATCTGAAAACCTACATGTAAGGGAGAAAACACTCTCTCACAAATGTAAGCCTGCAGTTTTCAACTAAAAATCCTGCATACACATGTTACCATATAACATCTCATTGGAGCACAAGTTATTGAGTATGTTGTTGCTACTAATAATCCCTATGGCTTTGTGCCTGTCATTACCTTCAGGCTATCAGAATTTTATGAGCACAAACCAATAATAATGATATTTCCTTTTTGCTTTTTATCCACACCTCATTGCCTTACATTGATTTGCATAAGCAATTTCCACCCTGATAATTGGAGCCAAACATCTTGTTGTAGGTTACCTTATGGAAAAGAGCAGTTAAATACTAATCAAGAGAAATCTTTCTTTATTCAACCATATTTTAGATGATGCTGAATTACCCTCACTGCTTGAGCAGAAAGGTGACTCACTTTCTGACAGAGATTTCAGACTTTTGGGTTTGTATCAAGCTTAATAATGATCTCACTTTATAATTTCAATACCCTGGTGTTGACTCATAACAACATGAAGAATGGTACTACTAGGCTCAAATCATTAAAACAATATTGTTTTGTTTGAAAGAAAAAGCCATAGCACAGGTACTAATTATTTTTTTAATAGCTACCGAGCCAGTCAATGTTATCTGAGGATTTTATAATTACAGCTTTAATTTTTATTTCCAGAAAACTGTGAAAAAAATGTAATTAGGGAGATTAAAACATAAAAATGAAATAAGAAAAATCCAAGTCATGTAAAGATATATATCTAAAAGAATCATTACTTGAATTACTTACTTTAAAAGTAAGACTTATTCTACTTATGTAGAATCAGGATTTGAACTATTGGACTTAAATTATAAAAACAAAGTTAAAGAAGTAGATTCTAATTTATTGATCAAATGAATATTTTAACTATAAGCATTGTTGTATATGGATGAATAGTAATGTATATGCACATAAACACTAAGAACCCTGTAAGTGAGATATGAAGTAATTACCAAAAGACGCTGTTAGGTGAGCAATTTTTATTACAAAAGGAATTTAGAAAAAACATTTATTTATAGGGGAAGGGAACATTTCAGAGAGATATGTGAAATCACCAAGAACTTCTATCGAGACAGACAAAAATATTAGGGCAAAATTGCAGTATATTTATATTCCAGGTACCACACAGAAAGGGAAATTCAACAACACTGGGTCCTAAAGTCTGTCCAAGAGGAAGAGAGGACAGAAGTGGAGTTACACTGCATATATTCCACCCCAAATTACACTAGTAAGGAGTCTACTTATGCTTGCAACATTTTATTGAGAAAACCAGATTCCAATAGTATAAATATTAAATAGGCATGAAACCCATGAGTGATCTTGCTAGCTTTTCCTTAGAAATGACCTAGGAAGGAATTTGGAGATGTGTGTACCACAAACAAAAATGAGGTGCTAAAGATAAGAATGATATAAATCTATAAAGTGTAACTGGAGCTTCTGTGCAAGAGACAGTTTCTAGTTATTGCTGACCTGCCTATTGCATTTCTCACCGATTCTGCTTAAGTTGCAACAGGTCATGTATTATGCAGATGCTTTCTTAGTCATCATTACTCTCTGGAATTATTGCTAGGAGAAAGTCTTGGGTTGGGAGAACACATAATCTTGTTTTCCAGATGTCCTATGTAGAGGTGGTCTTAAATCAAAAGCAATTATGGCAAACTGCTGCTGTACTTTAACTTATCCCAGGAGGATTGGCCCACCTGGGGAGGTAAGACTGAGGATTTTACAGTTGTGATTATGCAAACCAAAGGCTAAATTTGTAAGTTAATCAAAAACCAAAACAATTATTCACTGTAGTAAACTTCCTATCTTTTTTCCAGATCCTTATTTTATGAGTAATCACTTTATAAATTTACAAATTTTATATATTACTGGTACTGATTCACCATGATATAATCAAATCTACTCATTCAAAGAGAAAACTGGATATTACAGACCACAAGCAATTGGGCTGAAGCTATGAAGTTAGTAAAATGTGGTAATTGTTGATTTGATTTCCTTATATCTCTCATCATATGTCCTGGTAAAATTATTGAAATCAGTTGAGAATATTCTCTGCTCTAGCTAGGGAAGTATCATATGGTCTTAATACAATATTAAGGAAGAGATGAATAAAGGAGTTAATACTTTTTAAATATCCATATGGTAATAAAACAACCTGAAAAACAATGCAAATAATATTTAATCAATAGAACAAAGACATTTATGGATTAAGTGTGTCAGACTGTTGGCCATTCACCACCACTTCCCCTACCATCTACCCTCTTGTGCACTGCATGAGTTAGAAGCTTGAATGCTACATTTCCAGGAATCCTTTGCTAGTTAGGCTCAACTTTATGTGCTGCAAAATGAAAAGCACACATAAAAGAATATGGATGGCAATAAAGAAGGAGGAGTTGTCATTGCTCAGATAGCAGAGAGCAGGCATGTGGGCTTTGGCAGAAGGCAGGGGTAAACTATTACCAGTGGCTTTCAGGTGTATTCTAGGCAGCTGAGAATATGTGCATTACTTCCCTATGAAACCCAAATGTCTTTACTTCCGGAAGGGTGGCAGTGGCTTTCCTGACCTTTACTTCCATAACCCTGCCAACAGTTTCAGAAAATGACTATATCCAATGGTAATTCCCTTTCTGCTTGAAATATTACTAAAGGTTTTAGTATGTTACAGAATTACATACCAGGGTGATTGTAGACCCTTAGAGATGGTTATCTACAGTTGTCTGTCTGCCTTGATTAGATTTAAAGAAGGTAATGTCATTAATAATGAGTGATAGGATCATGATAATTAATAATTTTCAGGCCAAAACAGTTGCTTAAATGATCATCGATAGTTTCCTAAACTGAAGAATAAGATTTGGGAAAACAAATGACTGTTTCAATAGGACATTATGGATGAATAGAGAATTACAAAGTCTTTGAGAGGCTTGACTATTTCTGACTGGACTGGAGAGATTACAAAAACCAAACAACCTTAGTACTTTAAATTCTCAGCTGAAGGTTTGGCAGGGAACCAGAGATCTATGACTATGAGAAAAGAATCATGTATCGCTTATAGGCTTAGAATCAATGTATCCAAAAAGTAAACTATGATTTAAAATTCTGAATGGCAAAATTACAACTCAAGTAAATTTTGTCTTTTATGTGAGAGTTAGGGTGTGGACTAGGAAAGTGTAGGATGCAGAATCGGAATGCAGGCCTTGAAGGTCTAAATTTCACTGAGCCTGCGTGGTAGCTTTTCTTGTCTCTGAAAAAGCAAATTCCCCGTGTTTGAGTTCCCTGTAACGTCATTCATCAAGGAGGCTGCTGACTCCTCTCAAAACCAACTCCAATATATCTAAATGCAAAACCAATAGGTAGAATTGGTTTCAGCAGATTTCAAGAGTTCAAGTAGAAATTCCAGCATTAGAAGATGAAATTTACATTGAAAATCACCAATAAATTTCAAGAGTTCTTAGCATATAACATCTAAAACCACTGTAGCTTAATCATAAAATTGTAAAGTATCCAGAGCCAATTATGAAAGTGAACAAGTAAATAAACACCAAGGAAATATAAGTCGTTTCCTGATACTAGAAAAATAAAACTCTTACCAGCAAAAACTCCCTGTTACAAAAATGCTGCTCTGGTTTGACTACATTTATAGTTCTCTATATATTGATAGTTATATAATACAGTCCTAATATTCAAATGATTAAAGATTCAAAAAAAATGGAGTCATTCACTCTTGCATATCTAGTTTACAAATGTGTCCATCAAATTAAAACAGCTGTCCCAAATTAAATATATCAATCCCAAATTGTCTAACTAGTAAGCTGCATGAAAGTAATCCTAGATTTAGAGAATATAAAAGATAAAAGGAATCTTACAGTATTTAGTCCAACTCTTACATTTCATAACGATAACATCAGAGGTAAAGAGAAGTCTAGTGACTTGCAGAAAACCACTATTAACTGGAGGTAGAAATGAGAAATATTTCTCCTTATTTATTCTATTGCCTAATGTTTCTCAAAATATGCCTGCTATCATTTTGGGAAATGGATTACACAGAACAGTAGACATGTAGAATTTGCAAAAAATGTAAACATTTTTGCATTTAAAAATATATATTATTTCTTAGTGACACATAATATAACCACAGAAATGTTTAAGCTCAATTCAGTCCAGTTCCACTTTCAATTCAAACATTAAAATGCAAGCCAATTTGTTGGTGGTGTTACCAACAAATCACCAACAAAAGCTGTGATTACTCAATAAGATATTGTTCTCCTAAACGTTCTCATAGTTGATCCAGTGGGTAATATGACTATTAGAAACAAAATTTTTCTCAGAAAATCTCTAGAGTCTCTTCCTGCTGAAAAATGTATGTTTAAATTGAAATTTAAAACATATTCCTATACAAAATATTACAAAAAATTGAAAATGTAGTTGAATCTACACTGGTACTTTATAAGTTAAATATGAATATGTGAACTAACCCAGAAAACTACTACCTTTCTATATTACATACACATATACACACACATATATATGCATGTATGTGTCTTGTTTTTCTAAGACCACCAGAGCGAGCACAAAAGAACCAGCAAGTAGGCAAAGGTCAGGCGCAAAACTGCTAGTTTATTTTAGTAACCTAAGGTGTGGAGAAGAAGTCTGTCGGCCTCCGGCAAAGAAGGCCGGCAGAGTTCCCCTCCCCCAAGCTCTCGGAGGGAGTTCTGACATCCCCACAGGACTGGGAAGCTGGGAAGTCTGCCGGGCTGTGAGAAGGCCGCTTGGCTCAATGGCGGAGAGAGGCTTTTCTAGGAGTGGGAGGGCAATAGGCGGGGCATGGGCGTGTCAGGGGCCTTCGGCAGGTGCGACCAGGTAAATCTTGGTCTCTTCAGATTGACGTCACCTGGCGCATGCCCAGTTGGTCTGCACCTTCCCGGGCGCCGGCTGCATTTTGGCGCGAGGGGGAAGAGTTGGGGGTGGGGGATGAAGAACCCAGAAGTGCACCATCTTGCCTCCGTTGGTCCAAACAGTATGTATTTTTAAAGTTTGCCTTGTTCCCAAAAGACCTTAAGGTGGGTCATAAGGATACATACATTGCAAGAGAACACAAATTTTAGGTAGATAATAAATCAAGAAGAAAGAGCATGAAGACATTTTTCCTATGTGGAACATGAAGATTAGGGTCTGATCCCAGAAAAAAGAAGAAAGGAAGAAAAAAGAGCAAGAGAGAAAAAGAGAATAAAGGAGTAGAAAAAGGGGGGAGAATAAAAATATATATGAAAAACACACTATCCGCAGTTTGGAATTGCAAATAGTAAACTTTCATTTGTCAACATGGAAATAACCATGGTTAATGTAAAAACAATTCATAGGTTTTCCAGCAGAGATAAGTGCTGACAGCCTCGATTAGCTCTTTCAACAACTTGTAAACCAAGACTCCCCAGGGCCTTCTGGATGGGAAGCATATTAATATCAACTCTGTGACCACTCAGCACCATGACATGAAGTGTCTGTTCAGGAGGTCATCTCCAAAATGTATCCCATACATCTTCATGCACAAGAGATGATAATTTATCACCTAGAAGTAGGGATCTACTGTAAACTAATCCAAACTGCTGATGATACACTAAATCAGCTTGAGTGATGAGTATAAATAAAGCTGCAAGTGAAGTACTGAAGGATACAGATCTATCTGATCAATGAGATGTCACCAGGCAAATGAAATGCAGTGTTGACAAACATAGAGTACCTCAGTTGAAAATTAACCAAATCAAATATCAGAGCATAAAGGCACACATTAATACAAGCTAGGAATGAAAGTTTAATATGATATGAGTCAGAGGCTATATTCTAACTGTTTCATATAAAACTGAGCAGAGTGGGTCAGTGGAAAAGAATGTATTAAAAATTGATATATTTTGCACACCACAGAAAGTGTGACAGGATGAAGAAAAATGCTGCAAAATAATAATCCTTTCCAAATAATATAACTGTAGTTATTCAATCTGCTGAGCAAACCCATACACACAGATGAAGAAAAACAATAAGAATTTTATGCAGAAAATGACTTCACATCAACTCGCTATGAAGAAATCAAATTCAATTTGTGTTGCCCTTATGAACAGTTAGATATTTTCTGAAACTGTCATGCTACAAATTCAATGGGGAAAAATAAAGGAACGGGGATAAGGAAGGACATTCCTCCAGATAGTTGATATTCATGAAGGACACTCCTTAAGAAAAAAAGATTTTCCCAACTATGTGATCAGAATAGAGCCTCTAATATACAACAAATAGATTCAATGGATTCAGCTATTCTGAAGGTGTCCCTAATGGAGAGAGCTGATTAAAGTAAATTTCAAACCCTGCTGGAACAAATCTGTAAAAATATTTTCTGAGGGAAATAATTCTTCAAAAAAGTTATTTTTATATATAGTTTCTGTTGTAAGTATATAGAGAGAGTTTGTCATAACATAGTTAACTCTTGCCTTGTATTTTATCTTTCAGTTTATTTGGAGGTACAGATAGAATTATACTACTAAAATATGACCTGGACCCAGATGTAGTTTATTTAAATTTCAAAATGAAAAGCTTACTAAGAACAGATAAGATTGATTGCTCTCTCTGTCTTAGCATAATTGTATTTCAGGTGAACATCAATTTACTTTAAAGGACACTTCTAAGTAGCAGAATGCATCATAAATAATTCATCAATCACAGCTACTAGGAACATGATTTACTCCAGCAGATTCAATGGAATAAAAGTTTTTTTTTTTTATATATTGTGTCTGCTTTAAGAAGTTTCATAATCTTCCTTTTCTAAGAATTCATTCTTAGATTCCATACTTCATACTCTAAATGCATTATGATAAAAACTGTATCTGTTTCTTCCTTTTTAAAGAAAAACATATTTTCTAATTAAAATAAAAACAAAAACCTTTGGAACAAATAACAATCTATGTATATCAACAGCAAAATAACAAAAACATATAAGGTACATATTTGAAAAATAGCCTTAAGATTTCTCAAATACATAATTCAAATAATGCTAACAAAATGTGTTTCACCTTATTTGAATTTTTAAATGGAAGAAAAAGAAGGTAGTCTTTCCAGAAGTCTTTTATAGAACATTTAGGATCTGGCATATTTTAAAATTACTTCAATTTAAAAATGCAAATCAAGCAGATTCTAAATTTTTCAACAGTTCAAGTTTTGTCAGTTGATATCATGAGTATCCTATCTAGAATTTTCATTTGTCATATAGAAAGACATTGCTTACCTCGCACATCTTGAAGTTTTCCATCAATTTCAGCAATTTTGTACCAGCCATTTCCCAAGCTGTGAAACATATTGACAAGGAAAAATGTAAAAGAAAATAAAAAGCCTTTTACTTACTTGCAAACCCCTCTGGAAAACTGAATGGCCCATAAAATTAGCCAGCATTCTTATTAAAGCAGCACCCTATAGGAAAGAGTAATAAAAAGAAAAGAATTTCAACAAAGTATCATGATTGTAAAATTGTTTTAATCAAACCTAGCCTACTTCATTCATGCTATTCTATTTTCAAAAATAATTAAGAAACAGTAGTATCATGAAAATAACATCCAACTTAGTGATAACAATTTCATTTTTTTGTCTTGTGAATTTTGAAGTTTTGTGTAAAACCTACAACTACAAAATGGACGTCCTCTAGAAAGAATATCTCAGGGCAGTGATAAACTGTAATTCAGGAGTACTCAATATTTTATTGAACACTATATATGGCAAATTTAATAAAACATGTTTCTTGTACTTACAATCTCATAATTTGCTCAGGGAAGGATATCTGTGTTAATAAATAATCATATTAAAATATAACTTTGAAGCAAAATAGGTACTTAATGTACTCCTTAACCAAGAAAAATTTAGTTGTGGAAGTAGAGAGTAGAGTGCCAAGAAGTCAGACTGCCTAGGTTCAAATCTTAAGTCTGCTACTTACTATGTTTACTCAGTAAGATTATTTCAGCTCTCTGCTCCTTACTTTTCTCCCTTGTAAAGTGCAGTTAATAGTAGATATATTTAAAATGGCTGTTCTAAAGCTTAAATAACTCAATATATGTAAAGTAGTTTGAACTAAGTCTTAAAAATAGTAAGCCATATAGGAGTGTTAGCTATCAGTATTATTTCAAATTGTCTAATCATTTTTATTTCCTATTTCCTTTTGAGGCTGTATTTAGCCATATACATCCATATACAAGTAAAACAATGAGATCAATATAAGTAACTGGAGAAACAGAAGAAAATACTAATTTACAAGAGTCTCTCTTATCTTGAGAACCATTATTATAATATGGCAGAACAACATGAATGCAAAAAGGTAGGTATGTATCAATATGAAACATTCCAAGGAATGACAATTAAGTATGGATGATAACAAATCTTCATATAAAATATAAATAAGTCTTCAAGAAGACACTTGACCAAATTGAATTGGTATGGAGCAATGGATTGTAAGCAATGAATGTTTAAATACAAATGGTAGCCTGGCTTGGGGGTTACAAATTTCTTTATGACTACATATCCCATTTCATACTCAGTACAAATATACAACTGTAATAATTCATTTCTTGCAAGATGTCTCTTCCCACAAGAAAACTGTAAGAATCACAAATAGAATCATTCAGCCAGGGCATGGACTGCTGTGCAGTCCAGCAACGCAACAACGGGTTTCCATCATTTGTTACTAGAATGATTTGCTAGAATTCTGGGACTTGAATGCAGTGCAATACTCAGACTCTATGAATCACCATTAAAAGATGTGTATTAAAATTTCAACCACCACCAAAATTACTCCCCAAGTCAGTATTTTATTCTCATCTCAACAAATGATAGGCTGAAATATAATAGTTTTATGACTTTTCTGATATTTTTTTCTTCTCACACCTTCCATTCATTGCTCTTTCTTTAGCTTCCTCCTCTTAATCTTCTGCATATTTGCATATGACCATAAAACAGAAGCATTTTTGATTCAATCTGAGGACTAGTTTAGAACTCCCTTTAGAACATATCAGCTGTATTCCTTGAATTTCCTTGACAAGCTCTCCTCCTACACATTTCCCAATATAATCAACCCATCCTGAGGGTGAAAACTATCCATTTTTCAGCAAACCTGACCATTACCACCTGGGAATTGAGACTTAGTATCTAAAGCAGTCAACTTAAACTTTCCTTCAGCATTGAACAGACATCTTCAGATGATTTAAGTGTTTCCCTCCAGGTAATGATGACTTGGTCTCTTGTCAGGTTATAAAAACTATTAATTTAGCATGGTCTAATGACACAAGAATCCTTTCTGATCATAAAGAATGTACTAGTTTTCCTGTCTGAATTAAGCTGGACAGAGTAGTAACACGAAAGAAAAACTAAAAGTACCATCAGTATTCAAAAGTTATAGACTATCACTTAGTTCCTGATTATATTATATTGTATAACTCAATTAAGTTTTAGAAAATATGACTGTTACCCATCTGAACATTTTAACAGTCTCTGGAGTGGCATGCACTCTTCTATGTTTAACTAGCCTTTTCTTCCCAAAGTTAAAATTTTATAATCCTTATTTTACAGAACTTCATAGACAGATGGGCTCTCCAACTGTCATGGTTTAGCCAACATATACTAAGCACATACTATGTATGGATTATAACAAAGATCACAACCCCTAACACAGGCAGAGCTCATTATAAACTTTTTTAAGAAAACTCAGAATTCTTTTTCATCCCTTCTTTAAAACATTTGTTTATCAAGCAAACTTTGTTTATAATATTGTAAGTTATATTACCTTTTGATTCAAAACTCCAGCCCCAGTCAAACAAACTGGACATTTAGGAAGCCCAAGTAGCTTTATGAAAAGTAAATATACTATTTCTTCAAGATGTAATAATTTTTTAGACTTGTTCTAGAAAATTCATCACTGTTTGCTAAACTAATATTCAAGGATATATTAAGATATCTACTTGATTTTTTCTAAAGTTTCATAAGGAATATTCCACATAAGTATGCTTATAAAACCCATTCATAATTTAGTAATTTTTATATTTGGAATATCTTTCTAATGTAAGTTCCCACCTAAATTTTCTTTTATTTTACACTGTAGTCATTTGCATGCACATCAGTCTTTGAGGTATTTAACATCCCCAGAGAAAAAAACTGTGTCCTCATGACTTGCTATCACCCTCTTCCTATATCTGGCTCAGAGGAGGTGCTCCCTTAATGTAAGACATGGATAAGAGAGAAAGATAAAATTCTGCACGCATAACAATTACTTTGTGTTCTTGCAGAGGAGCTATTCAGTCAGGATATGCAGTTTATTACTTCAATGGTATACATCAGTGAGAAATCCTCACTTTTGGAGAGGGAGATCTTCTCAACTATTCCTTTAGCACATGCTTATTGAATAAGGTGGTATCAGCATCCTAAATGACACAAGCCTCTGTCTTTGAGGATTTCAAAATCTCATAACTGAGATGAGATGCAAAGCAAAATGAAATGAATGACAAGAGAAAGTATTCTACTGTGTTTCAGAAGAGGTAGAGGTTATATCTGGAGGGATGAAGGAAAACGAGGTTCTAAAGAAGTAGTATTTGTGTTGAAGCTTGGAGGATGGAAAAGGGTTGCATGAGTTAAGATAAACAAAAAGCAGTTGCATGTTACAACAGGAATGAACTTTATGTGGTCAAATAGGCGTGGAAGTGGAAATCACAAGTAGGGAGGTTTACAAGGAAAGACAGTAAATGAAACCGGAAAATGGAAGATTAGATGGAAAATAAGATTGAGACAGTTTTTAGAGGAGTTTGAATACCAGGGATAAGGAATTTCGAAAACTGGTTTTAAAAAAAGTCAGGATTTAACTATGCTACTCCAAGGAAGAAGTAAAGTAACCAGAAACAAATGATAGCAACGAGGATAAAAATTAGAAAGAGGTTTAAGAAATGGAGCAAAGATAAGTTTGTATTTTAAAGTTAGAGTAGATGATGACATTAGTAGATATACAGAATTTAGAAGAAAGTGCTGGTGAGGTGAATATAATAACATCTGTAAATGTGCTATTTGAGGAACAGGTGTAGAACTCAAGGAACAGAGGGCAAGTGCAATCACAGGAATACAATTCAGTGGAAGGTTATGATTGAATAGATAGATTGGGAATTAGAGTGGATGAGTCTGCCAAGAGAAAAGTTCTAAGGCTTTAGTAAGAAAAATATAAAACAGAATCATATAATTGTTTTCTATTTGTTTATTCTGTTTTATGATTTGCACTTCAGTGCTCGTAACAGGTGCTCAACAAATATCCATTGAAATCAATGAAGAAATGAAATTAAGAGAAAAAATGACACATTGTGATAAAAAACAGAAGGCAAACTGGGTATAAGCGGTGTCATAGAAGTCATAGAAGAAGAAGTACCATATGACCCAGCCATCCCATTACTGGGTATATACCCAAAGGATTACAAATCATGCTGCTATAAAGACACATGCACACGTATGTTTATTGCGACACTATTCACAATAGCAAAGACTTGGAATCAACCCAAATGTCCATCAGTGACAGACTGAATTAAGAAAATGTGGCACATATACACCATGGAATACTATGCAGCCATAAAAAGGATGAGTTTGAGTCCTTTGTAGGGACATGGATGCAGCTGGAAACCATCATTCTCAGCAAACTATCGCAAGAACAGAAAACCAAACACCGCATGTTCTCACTCATAGGTGGGAACTGAACAATGAGCTCACTTGGACTCGGGAAGGGGAACATCACACACTGGCGCCTATCATGGAGAGGGGGAAGGGGGGAAGGATTGCATTGGGAGTTATACCTGATGTAAATGATGAGTTGATGGGTGCTGACGAGTTGATGGGTGCAGCACACCAACATGGCACAAGTATACATATGTAACAAACCTGCACGTTATGCACATGTACCCTAGAACTTAAAGTATAATTTAAAAAAATAAAAATAAAAAAGTAAAATAAATATAGGATTATAATACCTGTATCAAGAGTGTTGATAATCCTTACATTAAAAAGAATGTAAATTAAGTCTAACAATGCATAAGCTGTAAAAGCTTTACCAATCTTAGATATTGAAATGGCTTTTTAGGATAAAAAAATACACCAAAAATTCAAAACAGGTATTTGTGAACCTTATGACTGATAGACCCTAAAGCGGGTTATATTATTTTTTAAAACTTATGTAGAGGTTTAGAATATGCTTTTTCTAGGTGTGTTAATTGAATATTTAATATTTTAAGCAAAATCCTATGAAGGAACTCCTATATACAGAATAAGAATATGAGCAACTATGGGGTTAATTACATGACAATAACCACACAGCTAGAAAGAGCTGGTCCAGGATTCAACATGAGGCATGTAACTCCATAACAAGATTTTATTGAAAGATGAATTTAAAAACTGTTACATGTGAAAAAGTAAGAAAAAGTTTACTTAAAGGGCAAATCATCATGAATCTCCCAGAAAGCTGTGTTTTATTGTTCATTAAACAATCCAAAAGACACACACACACACACACACACACACACACACACACACAAAAGAAGAAGAAGACATGTTTTAAGAATTAGTGCTTCAGAGTTCAAGGAAAATAATAGCTAAGAGAAGGCCATAGTAGGCCATATTTAAGAGAGGGCTATTTAAATAGACTTGTGGATGTGAAAGCCAAGTGCAAACAGAAGGAAGAAAAGAGAAAGTTAGAAGCAAATTCACATGAAAGGTTCGTTTGTGATTTTCTTTGGTAGAAAATGGGAGAAATTTTTTCTGCAAAGCAAAAGATGACCCACTGGAGATAGAAACTGAAGACATAGTCAACCAAGAAATCATTATTGAAGTAAGATTCTAGAAAAGCTAGATAAGAATTTAGGCTAATCTTGGGAAAGAATAACAACAATCTACTCTGAGGTAGAACTGAGGCAGAAATGGGAAATAAAGATAAATAAGAGATTTTTAAATGTAAAGCACAGAAGTTAAGAAAGTACATTGCACAGAATAGACTGTAATCTCCATCAAGGTGGGGACTTGGTCTGTCACCATTATACACTCATTACCAAAAGCAGTTCCTGACACATGGCAGGCTCTCAAAAAATACTGAACACGTGATGGACTGTCACTTTCCAATAATGTAGGAGATGTGGTCTGAAGATAACATGAGTTGGAAAGAGTGGAACTAGGTTTGAAGTAACCCACTGAAAATGTAATAAGGAGTTTAAGATGTGGAAAGGTGGAGAAAAGTTGTAAGTTGTACTAGTCCATTCTCACACTGCTATAAAGAACTGCCCAAGACTTGGTAATTCACAAAGGAAAGAGGTTTAGTTGACTCAAGAAACTTACCATCATGGTGGAAGGCGAAGGGAAAGCAAGCACCTTCTTTACAAGGCAGGAGGAGAGTGTGAGCAGTCAGGAAAAACTACCATTTATGAAACCATCAGATCTCATGAGAATTTGCTTACTATCATGAGAACAGCATGGGGGAAACCACCCCCATAATCCAATCAGTTCCCTTCCTTGACACGTGGGGATGACAATTCGATATGCAATTTGAGTGGGGAAACGGCCAAACCATATCATAAGTCCTAGCTGAAGTTATCAATAATGTACCTGTCATTCATTAACTATTTGTATTACATGCTAAGGCCATAATATCATAAGGAAAATATTACTGTATTTATCGGGTCAGAAAATTGAGGCATAAAGGTTACACACCTTGTAGAAGTTGACATGGGCAGTAAACAATGGAGCCAGAATTAGAAACCCACTTATACCCAGCTCCAAAATCAGTAATTTAAACCAATTTAGACAACCTCTTGTGATCCCAATTCAAAATATTTACATGACTATCTCTAGAAACACGGTGCATAGCAAGAACTTAGAAAAATAAAGGAAATTCTTAGGGCTACTGAGAGTTTGGAATCAGTGAGATGCTCACAGAAGAGGACGAAGGAAAGCCTAATTCAATGGGACATAGTTGAAATGCCTGACCCGAATTCCCAGGATTAGGGATGAAATAGAATACAGATATGAACTTGCGGAATAGGACATGTTTATGGTCTAGGAGACATAAAGTTTCTTTATGGCAGGTTTGGTAAGAACAAAAGGCTAGCAAAATTGAAAATAGTGGTATTTTTATCACTGTATGTGGATGTGGCAGCTGTGAAAATGCACTGCTCAGATTTCCCACTGCTGCCCCTCTGCATTTACCATCATAAAGGCCACTCTTTCCTCAGTTTACTCCTAGCCAATCACTGAGCAGGACAGTGTAACAACTGCAGACCTGTTCTAGAGAGACAGGAGACTCTGCCAGTGGATAACTCTAACTAGATGACTCGTCATTGGTGTGGATGAACGTTTTCTTGCAATTGAGCTGAAGTCTGAAACTACCAACCCAACGCCTCTTCCTTTCCTCTATCCTTGCAAAGACTGTCAATTGTAATGTGGTCTGAAGGCAGCTCCCCCTACCTTCTCTGGCTTCTATAACAAATAAATCTTTTGCATATAATGTTTTCTGCTTCTTAGAAAATCTGGACTAACCTAGTAGTTCCATTTTCAGTGCAGAAGTCCACACAAGCATAAACTCATGATAGGTCCCTAAAATAAGTTGGTAATGAGAATACTCTAGTTAACAAGTAGCACATCCACCAAAACAAAATAATCTTTTCCTTCTTAGTCCTTTCAGGAAATCTTTGGCTAGTATATATTCTACACTACAGATGTCTTTGCTTAATGGTTTGCTCTCCTCCAGTACAGGAGAAGGTAAGAAATAAGGTATCATTACTTTCAGTTGACATACAGGAGAGACTGAGGTGAAGGGATTAGGTGCTTTGTCCAAAGTTACTTGCTTCCATTCACTCAGTTGTTGAGTTCTTTGATTAGCAAAAAAAAAAAAAAAAATATGAAGTAAGAATTTCTTGTTACTTTCTGAGTTACTGAAAGGATTAGTCTATTGATTCAAAATCAAAGTACTTTTAAAATGTAAACCTCTAAATGATGTCTCTGCACTAATTCTGGACATGTGTGGAAATAAAACAATGTTCTAACAAGATTTGTTACTGAAGCATGTCTTTTGGTATGGAATAAAAGCACATCTTAAATCCTCCATGGTTTTTTGTAAAGCATGTTTTCTTCTCTTTTTTTTTCCATGATAATATGTTAGCTATATTTAGCATCTGAAAAACAGAAAAAGAAATACCTAATCCTGAATATCCCTTACTCACATGTTGATTACAAAAAAGAAAGGCAGAAAGAGAGGATAGAACACGAGAAAAAAAAGAATGAAAGGGAAAAGCAAGTTAATTCTGCACAAGAAAGCAGAATTAATGCCCAATTGCTTCAGTTACTCATGCTTGGAGCCTTGGAGTCCTCTATGATTTATTACTTCCTGAGGCCAAGCCTCTACCTCTGCATAGCTGAATTATTTCACTGCCTCCTAGAGAAAACCCCAGATGCATTCTCACTCTCAGGAATCCATCCTATGGACCACATCAGACTAATTTTAATAATTATTTTAGAAGTATAACGTCTGCTAAGAGTCATGGCTCTGTCATGTACTTAGGCATGTGAGATGATCTAAGTATCTACAATTAGAACATAACAATAAAAATGATGACAACTTTATTACTACCTTTAATAAGAAGAACACCTATTTCAAAATTTTTCTGAGAATTCATTTAAATTACTATAAAGCACTAGATACTCAGTGTTTAGCATATAATAAGGTTTAAATAATATATAGGTATTGATATCATCTTCATCATCACTATCATTATTTTTATGTTAGTCCCCTGCCCCCCAAATCTTTACTTAGAAAAAAAGTCCTGTGGGAGTAATCAAGGCCATACATAATGAGATTCACCACTACTTACCAATGCTTTTTTCCATATGACTATATAATCAGCTTCTTCACTGGTTAAGCTCATCTTCCCATTATCCCATGAGCATACCTTACATACTGATGTTTTAATCACGCTTATTTATATCAGTTGCAATGTTAATCCTTTTTGATCCTATATTCTGAGCTCTATACATTATTAAAAGCATAGGAAAAGCCCATACCGTAGTATAGTCCACACAGCTATACTGCCACCAGTAATAATAAAATAATAATGATAATAATAATAATAATAATAATAATAATAATAATAATATTTACCTCAAAATTTTCTGAGAATTACTTTAAATTATTCATATAAAGTAATTGGTACAGTGTTTGATATATAAACTTCAAAAATGTATATAGGTATTGTTATCTTCATCGTCATCAATATCATCATTTTATGCTAGCTCCCTGCCCCAAAAAATTGAGTACACAGTAGTCAATCTCCCCTGTCAAGAAACTTGGCATATATCTTGCACTGGGAATGTACATTTTTTGAGCATTCTCAGGCAATGACATTCAAACAGGCTGGTCTACACTCAAGATAATAGGAGACCAAAAAGGTATTCAAAGAGGACCATAGATCCCAAGAACAAGAAAACAGAGATAAGAAACTTCCCACAACTATGTTAGCTCTCAATGTTTTTGTCTCCTCTAAAGTCATAAATTATTTAAGTCTGAACTAAGCAATTTGTCAAGTTATTTTAAATCACTCAAATTGTTTCACATGACTTTGTCTCCTTCCCACAACTACATGTAGGTCATTTAACTACATTAATCTAGTTTAACTAGATTATTTAAACTAACCATTGGCATATCTGTTAGTTGTTGATGACATAACTTTTCCATTGCCAATGAGATATAATCCCGGCTAAGAGAATTATCCACCAACTCCTTGCTAGTTTCAAATCAGCAATCCAGACTATGAGACTGCAGCCTATACCCAGCTACTCATCAATCTCCCCTGTCATGAAATTCAGCATGTGTCTTTCACTGAAGCCGTATGTTTTTTCAGTATTCTCAGGTAATGGCATCCAAACAGGGTAGTCTATATTCAAGATAATAGGAGACCAAAAAGTATTCAAAGAGGATCACAGATATCAGAGACAAAAAAAAACTTTCAACAGTATCAGAAATACCACTTGCATGAAAGCATTCAACTCAAGAAATTTGAAGCACAAAAATACTGTACAATTAAATGAATGTACATAGAAGGATAAAACATAAAAGCAAAAAATATAGAAAACAAAGAAATGGTTAAGATGAAAAATAAAACAGTTTATGAAAAAACTAATAAAATAGCAAAGCTCTGAGAAATAAATTAATCGAGGTAAAAAAGGAGAAAAGAAGAAAAAATAATGTAAATACTAAAAATGAGGACACAGCTACAGAAAAAAGTTTTTAAATTTAAAATAATAAGAATATTCTAGAAACATACACTAATAAAAATGAAAACTCAGATTAAAAGGAAGATTTTTTGGCCAGGCATGGTGGCTCATGCCTGTAATCCCAGCACTTTGGGAGGCTGAGGCAGGAGGATCACTAGGTCAAGAAATCGAGAACATCTTGGCCAACATGGTGAAATCCTATCTCTACTAAAAATACAAAAATTAGCTGGGTGTGGTGGTGCACACCTGTAGTTCCAGCTGCTCTGGAGGTTGAGGCAGGAGAATCGCTTGAACCTGGGAGGCTGAGGTTGCAGTGAGCCGAGATCAAGCTACTGCATTCCAGCATGGGGGACAAGAGCAAAACTGTACCCCAATGACAAAAAAAAAAAAGAATTTTCTATAAAACTGTAATATCACTAAAGAAAAAGTAATGGTTTAAAAACAAGAAATACACCAAAAACAAACAACAACAAACATACATACCAAAATCCAGGACAGTTTTACAGGCAAATAAACTTTTGTTTGTTTGTTTGTTTGTTTTTTATTATTATTATACTTTAAGTTCTAGGGTACATGTGCATAACGTGCAGGTTTGTTACATATGTATACTTGTGCCATGTTGGTGTGCTGCACCCATCAACTCGTCAGCACCCATCAATTCGTCATTTATATCAGGTATAACTCCCAATGCAATCCCTCCTCCTTCCCCCCTCCCCATGATAGGCCCCGATGTGTGATGTTCCCCTTCCCGAGTCCAAGTGATGTCATTGTTCAGTTCCCACCTATGAGTGAGAACATGCGGTGTTTGGTTTTCTGTTCTTCTGATAGTTTGCTAAGAATGATGGTTTCCAGCTGCATCCATGTCCCTACAAAGGACGCAAACTCATCCTTTTTTATGGCTGCATAATATTCCATGGTGTATATGTGCCACATTTTCTTAATCCAGTCTGTCACAGATGGACATTTGGGTTGATTCCAAGTCTTTGCTATTGTGAATAGCAGGCAAATAAACTTTTAAGAAAACATTGTCACATATTACCCTTGCTTTAGATAAAGTACTATAAAGGAATGGAAATTGAGTACAAGCTTTTTAACATTTTCATGATGCTGTGTAACTGATATGCCAACTGGACAATGTAAAATATAGTCCAGTATCCTTCATATGATCATGTATGTAAATATATACATAATTGATGGGATAAATATCATATATGTAATATACACTAATATATGGACAACTTAATATATATTACATGTGATATACAACACAATATATAATATAATCTGTCTATATATAATATATATTCCATGAAGTGAGAGAAGATATTTAAGAAGAGTTCATTCCAGAAATGTAATAATTGTTTAACAGCAAAAATTATATTATAATTAATTGCATTAATAGTGGAGACAAATTTTTTAATCATCTCAAATGTAGGAAAACTATTTAATATTACTTAGCATTCATTCATTCTCATTCAAAATAATAAGATATCTTAATAAACTAGGAAGAGAAGGGGACCATTTACAATAAAGGCAATCTTTATAAAGTGTACTCAATAGTGAAACATGAGATGTATTCTCCTTAAAGTTGAAAATAAGAATTCACTCTACTAATATTTCTATTCAAAAGTATAATAAAATGAATGAACAAATGAAATTAAAAACTAAAGCAGTAAATTATCATAATTCAAAGATGATGTGAAAGTTCTCACAGAAATCTAAAAGAATATATAGAAGCAACACATAAAATCAATAAAGAGTACAGCAAAGAGATTAATGAATTATTTATTCATTAAGTTAATCTCTGACATGACATTAATGAATAAAATCAAAAGAATTAATATGTTACTAAAATAGAATTTAAGGAATTAATTTGTTGAGTCGTATTCTCAAAAGGAAAAGTACCAACAAATATTACAAAACAAAACAAAATTTAAAAAATTTCAAAATTGTAAAGAGTTTTCATGGAGAAAATTATAGAACTTAACCAAACACACAAGGACCTAAAAACGAAGAACTACATTCTTTAGAAAGCTAGAAAAAGTTATTGCAAAAATGTCAAATATCCTAAAATTAACCTGAAAACTTCTCAAAATAATTTCTTTTTCACAGAAATCGTCTGGATCTGAAAATTCACATGGATTGGCAAAGAGTAAACAACAGCAATTTTGAAATGGAAAAAGATGGTGAATCATCTCTTTTGATAACAAAACTACAGAGTTATGGTGGTTAGCCCTATGATGGCAATGTTAGAGTAGAAATAGAAATAAACATATAAACTAGGTACCAGATCAAGGGACTGTAGATATGCCAATACTGATATCAGTGATAGCTGACAGAGATGGTATGTGATACCAGCAGCATAAAAGCAGGGAATTCAGTAAATCACACTAGAATGACTGGTTATCTAAACTAAAATGAAATTACATTGGACATCACAACATCAACAAAGAAAGATCACCCAAAATACCCAAATGGATGATTAAAGAACTCAATATACAATGCAAAACTTTAGAAATATTAGGAGAAAATAAAAAAAAACACATATTTATGAATTTGGGATAAAGAAGGATACTTAAGCAAAACAAAACAAAGAGCATGAAGTATAAAGGAGAAAATGGAGAGACTACATCTGAACTTTAAAATCTACATGATAAAAGACATCATAAATTCACAGACAAGGTGCAGTACTATTATCAATGAAAGATTAGTATCCAGAATGCAAACAAAAAACAACTCTCATTAATTAACTATTAAAATGAATAGGAAAACAGATTAAAAAACAAAGACCCCATTGGAAAATAGGCAATGGATATAAATAGAAAATTCAAAAAGTAAGCAACTCAAAGGGCAATAAATACATGAAAAAGATTTAATCTCATTAACAAACAAATAAATATAAATTAAAACAATAAGAGCATTTCCTAGCCATTGACCAGACAAAATTTTGAGAACTTAACAATAATAAGCACAGATGAGGATGTGAGAAAACAGGATCTTCTCAAACTCTCTTGTAGGAGTGTGTACATAGGGACAAATGCTTTGGGGAAGAAAATGTTATGTTAAAATAAATGTTGAGATTAATTTATTTGTGTATTTAACCAACAATTATTGAGTGCCTGCTGTGTGAGGCACTACAATAGGGTCTGAAAATGATGCAGAGAACAAACCAAATAAAGCTTTCATGCAGTTTATATTCTAGACAAGATCAAAATATTTTAACATTCTACAGGGGGAAGAATAATTGAGTGGAGAAGGAAAAATGAATGTTTCAAAAGACAAGAAACAGCTGAGCATGACCAATATTCTAGACTAGACAAGAGGATAGGGTCCGGTACAGAGGGGAGGCATTGGCCTATATCATAATACAGACCTTCATTCACTGTGACAAACAGCAAGGGAAGCAGAGTATACAAGAATTGATAGGTGAGATGTACAGGGTTGGAGGTTGGAGAACATTGGTTTGTTTATTGCTTCCAATATTTTAGTGAAATAAAAGCAGAGTAATCAGATAAGAGTGAGGAGGGATAACAGAGTGTGAACACTAAGAAAAAAGTAGGTATTAGGTGTCTGGAAGAATGATAAATTGAGTTGGGAAATGTGGATGCATGTACCTCCCAACCCCACAATTTCTCTAGCTGGATACACAGAAGGACACATGTAGAAAGACGTAGAAAGAGGTCATTTGCAACACTGTTTCTAATTTCTAATTCTAATTTCAATAGTTTATGATAGACAAAAACGTCAAACAAACATCAGCCCATTAATAGGGGGATGGATTTGTAAACTGCTTTTTACATATTGTAGAGCAACAAAGATAAGTAAAATAGAGGTCTGAGTATTAAAATATGAATAAGAGTTATGTCTCTTTAATGCTTATCTCTGGGAAGAGAGGGAGGGAAGGGGGTTAAGAAAGGGATTAGAGGACTTTAATGTTTTATTCTTTAAAACAAGTCACATGTAAATACATCAAACTAAATCATAATAACTGCTGACTTTGGGTCTTGAGTACACGTATATCTGGTAATATCCTCTGTATGTTTAAAAATTTCTCAGTTGAGATTTTTATTTAAAAATAACAAATAGGAATCTTTGGGAAAATTGCCAACCTGCAACACCTTATAATTGATCTCATTTAGTGCAGTCATGTTTTATATAAATTTCTTACTCCTCTTGGTTTAAGCACCATGATCTCTCTCTAGAGCCTTCTAAGAGTACTTTAGTCCTATAGTTTAATTTTTAGGTTTTTATTTAAAATAAACTTATCTGACAAAGAAAAAATGAAAAAAGTTAAATTTAGCCAGACACTTGAGGTAACTTTTAAACAATGAAGATCTAATGAATAATTGTTTTATTTTAAGAATAAAATTATTAGTGAATATATTATAATCACCATTAAAGTATAAAGGTATTTGCAAAGCAATGGTTTAAAAGTGCTAAAAATATTTATTTTGTTTATTTCTGGATCCAGTCGAAGACTAAAATGCCCCAAACTAATAACAGTATTGAATGACTAAAACTAACTTAATTTTGTTTTAAGAAGGGCCCACACAGTAGCTCACGCCTTTAATCCCAGCACTTTGGGAGGCAGAGGCAGGGGGATCAGGAGATTAGGAGTTCGAGACCAGCCTGACCAACATGGTGAAACCCCATCTCTACTAAAAATACAAAAATTAGCTAGGCATGGTGGCACACTCTTATAATCCAAGCTACTCAGGAGGATGAGGCAGGAGAATTACTTGAACCCGGCAGGCAGAGGTTGCAGTGAGCTGAGATCACGCCACTGTACTCCAGCTTGGGTGACAAAGCAAGACTCCGTCTCAAAAAAAAAAAAAAAAAAAAAAAAAAAGAAGCTCAGAAAACACTATTTGTTTGTACAAAATTCAGTTCCAAATTCAGTTCAGAACTTATGAATAACAGGCTGTAGAATAACTAACCAAAGACAACAACATTGTTTGTGTTTTTAATATCAGCCAACAAATAGTATTCTTGTCATTTATTGCAGAACAATTGTTCCTTCTCAGAGTTAAACTATCACAGCTAGAAACAATATGAAATTATAGTATTAAGAAAGATACAATGTGAATTAATGTTAGTGAGGAAGTCATTTCAAAAGTACTAAATAAACAAGGCTTTTAAAAGATGCTTGCATAATATTGTGCCAGAAAACGTCACAAATAAAATACTTAACAGAATTATTACAAATTAGATTTTAGGCACATTTTGAATACAAAATACTTTCCCAATTTCCATCCAACATAAAAGATGACATAATCTTAAAGAAGCATGACTGGAATTGGCTGAATGGTAACAACTTAAGTAAATATGGTTTATTATGCAAAAATATATATATATTAGTGTTATAAAGTTTTAATGTCAGATATTTCGTCTGAAAGTTCAGCATAGGGTTAGCTTTTAAAAAGTTATTTATTATTATACATATTTTCTAAATAAACATTCACTTTTGCAACAAACTGCCAAATACTCGAATATTTGAAAGTTATTCATAAACTAGTTTATAAGCACATTTAGTTACATGATGAAATTCATGCTTTTTTCTGGTTTTTCTAATATTTTATTGTGTATGTTGATATATATAATATTGATGTGTATAAAATATATATATAGCATATGTCAGTCCCTTCATATTTTTAATATATTAAAATAAGAAAAAAATAATGGGCATGTGATTCTTATGAAAATAACATTTTCTTGGATCTGTCTCTTCTTCGTAATCTCTCTCTCAGACTCTGGCTTATTTTGTCTTTTTCTTTTTTTTTAAACTCCTCTTACTATCATTCCTAATAATACTCTCTTTTGAGAGACTATGAAAAGAGTTATCTGTATGGTTTCCTGCCTCTGATGGCCATTTCTTCTGGTCCCTGAAACAGATTCTGTACTTCCCATTATCCTTATTTTTGTATACATTCTCCATGCCTAAAATTCCGCAATGTATGCTTCTCTTATACTTATTTAGTGTTTTATTTTTCCCTATAATTTCTTACTAATAGTTTGCACATTAATGCAGTTACTGAGATATCTAGTTTAACATGTATGTATTGAATGTCTAGCCATGAAGCAAAATACTGGGTTTTGCAGAGCATGCTCAGGAGCATTATTTGAGACAAAGACTAATCCTTGGTAAATATTTCTTCTGTTTTCTAGAAACCAATACAAGTAGAGAGGTCAAGAAGAAAATAATTGTTTAAAACTGGATGCAGAATTCACTATTCATTTACACTGACTCCTCTTTTCTGATTCCCAAACTTACAACTCCCTTTTGTTGATTTGCCCTAATTATCTATCTATCTATCTATCTATCTATCTATCTATCTATCTATCTAT
>NC_045443.1:69880829-69883702 GCF_002776525.5 Piliocolobus tephrosceles | reverse complement strand
TATCTATCTATCTATCTATCTATCTATCTATCTATCTATCTATCTATCTATCTCTTCATCATTTGTCTGAATCTTATCCACTTAATCATTAAATTATAATTCTGAATCATAAAAGTTCATTTTGGTATTATATCAAAGTCATAAAGATACATGGCTCCAAAACTCAGATATCCATGTGCAGACACACCTCACTCACTCTACATTCAGCTGAAACATAACCAAGTACATCCTTAATGAAAGTGACATTTAGTAAAGGATGAACTATGGCAGAGGACAGGCACTTTTGGTTAATCCTTTTGGTGCCAGAGAAAATTTGTTTGCAGGATATGAAGAAATGATTTGATAGTATTTGAGAAAATATCTTTGCATATTTATTTTTAAATGATAATTTTGAATTATGACTTGTCATCAACAAAACATTTAGAAAGTACAGTCATCCCAACAACATAAAATATCAATTACGAGCTTAATAACCAAGCCCAAAGAAGCTGGAGTCTTGAGGTAATATTTCTAAATCTTCTACCAAAAGCTGACAAAAAGTAAGCAATTGTTACTGTGTGAGTTGCTAAGAAAAAGGACTTTAGCAATAAATTATCTGAAAAATGTGTAAAGAAATCAATCCAGTCAAACAACAGTAGAATACATGTATTTGCTCCCGAGTATCCTGAAACTGTTCAGAATGGACATGATATTGGGATATAAAATATCATGCAGAAAAAACATTATATTGAACATGATTTGCAATAACTATGTACTGAAAAAAATAGGTAAAAATGTCAGAAGACAGCAGAGAAAATCTATAGTTTAAAAAAAGTTTTAAAAACTAGATACAATTTTTTTCTGGAAAAATGGGGGCCAATCAAACACTTAATAATAATTTTCAAACGTACGAAAGTTTTCTATGTAGTAGTTGTGGTCAGCTGGTTAACTCCACTGGGAGTTAAACAAAAACCACAGGGTAGAAAAATGACTGAAACAGAAATACTAAAGGCAGAAAGTGTTCCTTAAACCATGAAAGCCTTACTATTTGGCATTAATCACTAATGGTACACTTAGATTGTTTTTCAAAAGGTAGTCTGAATAAGCTATATTTTCTTTTTGTGTTAAAAATTTAAGTATCGACCTGCAAGCAAGTAGAATAACTTTCTCCGTAAAGACTTTCTACAATCAAACAGCCACTCCCAAACTGTTTCCTACCATAGTTCACTGATACTGGAAAGAAGGGAATGGCCGAAAAATCACCAACTTTCTCTCTTTCTCTCTCTCTCTCTCTCTCTCTCTCTCACTCACAACACACACAAAACATGAGAAGTCTAGTATGGTATTTCAAGGCTCCTTGTGATGATAAATGATAAAGGCAAACAAATTTGAGTATAAATTTCAATAATGTCATCCTAAGGTAAACCAGGCATAATCTTTTAATTTTAATTAGATTATTAATCTAATTACTACTATTAAATATCTCATCATACTACATTATTTATTTTTAAAAGATTTGATATTTTTACAAATGATAAACCTTGGGGAAAAAAATTAAAACTGGGTTTTGACTTCAAAATAGAATATTTTTAAATTTTACAAAAATGCAAATATCTAAAGCACAAAGTCATTCTATTCTTATTTTAAAAGGAGATTCTAGCTTTTCAAAACCATTTTTCCTAAACCATGAATATGCTCAAGTGACTTTTTAAAATACCATTAAATTGAAGTAAATAAGAGTACAGATTTGTTCACAGGGTAATTTGCATAAACATCTACAGCTTATTCATCTAATTCAGAAACTCCAGATTCAAATATGTCTTAGTATAAGTTTTGTCTTGGATGGATAAATGCATCAGTGAGAACAGGTGTTAAAAGATTCCATGGAAAATTAAGGAAATTTAAGTCAAGGACACTTGAGTCTTGGAGGTCAGTTCTCTGGAATTTTAGGCATACTGTCCATACGAAAAAGATTCATTAGACATAACCATAAATAACTGTGCCCTTCATGTGTGCTCAGGATTGTCTGTTTTCCTTGAAAACCAGGATACATAAGCTGCTTACTCTTTCAGACAAAGTGTTGTGGGGCCTCCTCTTATAGTAGAAGCTTTATTTAGCAGTTGTGGTGAACATCTCTTGTGTTCTGACATGACAGACAAGGACAAAAGCATAGTATACTTTTTCATTAAGCATCCATATGAGGAAATCTTCAAGGATGGGCTCACATAAGAGGCTGATGAGATTATTTACACAGATGGGCCATCACTGAGTTCAAGAACAATATGGAATAAAGCCATACTTCTCAAACTCCACTGTGCTATAAAACTAAATTTACCATCCTGCTAGATCCATAATAAATAAAATATGTATTACAAGTGAATACCAGCATAACTGATGTTTCCATCGCACCAATTAATCTGCAAAGGAAATGGACCAAATGAGATCTGCACCTTGTTTCATCACTCATATATATATATGTAGAGAAGCAAGAAAAAAAAAACTCTTGTCTAGGTCATGGGCTTGGTAACTGAATGACACTTTGTAATCTTCATTGTTGAATTCACTCATACATGATATGACCGATTTTCTGGAAGCTAAGAAAATCATTTTACTCTACCAATATTTGCAGGATAAGGGAAATAATTGCTTGAGTAAGGTTTTCTCTCTCTCCCTTTCTGCTATTCTGACTTCAGGGAGAGTTTATGGAGAGGATGAAATGCCCTGATTAAAGTTTCAGCAAACCACCTTCAGCTGTTCTAAAAAAAAAAAAGAAAAAAAAAAAAGAAAGAAAGAAAGAAAAAAAAAAGAAATTAGCCTCTTCATGTATATCACCATGAAATAGATAGATGATTTCTTTCTTTTTTTTTTTTTTTTTTTTTTTTTTTTTTTTTTTT
>NC_045443.1:69795354-69880729 GCF_002776525.5 Piliocolobus tephrosceles | reverse complement strand
TTTTTTTTTTTTTTTTTTTTTTTTTTTTTTTTTTTTTTTTTTTTTAGTGTGGATGCTGTGTGTAGCAGAGGATAATGGAGACCAGGTTAGTATTGAGGACTTGATAAAATCTAGAAGTCCATCAATGAGGTAAATAATCATCACCTCCCAGCTAGTAAAATAGGACAGCTTTCGCTTCCAGTTTTTGCTTTTTGTTTTCAGAGTGGCAAAGCACAGATGTATTCTGTCCCTGGAGAATTTCAAAACTCAAAAACACATAGTCCAGGGAACTAAAACAAGCCATTTATCACAAAGCAAACTCTTCTGACAGTGGTGTATCATGAGCAGAATCAGCCCAAGTTTTTATGTCAAGACAAGCAAATACAGTCTTATTAGAGTGTATTCGGCAAACCCATGTAAGAAATTCATTGTTTAAGGTTTCCATTGAAGGTGCAGTTTTGTGTAATGCCATTAAGTTAAATCAATGAAATCTGAAGTTTCAATATCTGAGTTAAAGGTAAGAAAATAATTTTTATAAAACATATTGTAGAACTGGAATTCCACAAATTACATTTTGGGCAGCACCACCTTTATAAAATAAAACTTCTCAAGATATATACATAAAAATAAACAATGCCCTTTACCCTAGGAACCTATAAGTAAGCATTTAACACTCTCTAAGCAAATATCCACATCACAGGTCCAGTTATGGCCTCTCCAAACTTTAGCTTTTTGTATGTGGTAGCAAGTTTCTACTTCTAGCTTTCTTCCATTCTTTTTCCATTAACCAAAAGAAGAAATATTGACAGTTGCTACTAACAGAAGCCTAGAAAAAATAAACACCCTAATACGTGATGATCTAGCACCTTTTCATTTTAAAACAATTAAAGGTAACTTAATATTCTTATGATTTAACATAGAGCAAATGTAAGAAAGAAAAAAAAAAAGCAAGTTACTCTTAGGTCCTTATTCCTCAGGAAAAAGAAACAGTGTTTTATTTCACTTGTGGCAAGTTTCTCATGTAATCCACCAGCAACATCATGGCTTCTGCCTACAACAGGGTCACTGATAAGAGACATTAAAATAAGGTGATAAAAAACATTTGGTCCCAAAGCTATAAAAATGTTTTCTCAAGCAGAAGTGGAAAACAGTGAAAGATTTAGCTCTTAAAGTAAACAAAAGTAGAATTAGGAACAAAACTGCCATAAAGGGGCAGATCAATGGTCTGTCAGACTGTGAGCTGACAAAGGCATCAGGGGATGTGGAGAGGCGGCTATGTTCATTGCTCTCCATGACCTTCATCTCAGAGGTGAGAGGCGTGCTCTGCATGTTCCTAACTTCTCCCTCGGGTTTGTATAAAGCATCACAGGACACCAGAAATAGGGATTATCACTTGGTGCTTGAGGAAAGTAATTTAGAGCAAACTAAAGAAGCTTTATTCTCCAGTATTTTTCAGAAGAGATGTGACTAGTTCAAACTAAACTCTTTAAAAAGTTAAGAGAAACATTTATTAATAAAGTATGATATTGCTTCATAGTATAGAGTCATGTTTCTCTTTTCATGCTAGATGTTTAACAATTAAAAAATTTTCAAAACTCATTGCTGTTAGTAATCTGAAGCAACTAGAAATTCAATTTGAAAGACTACCTTAAAGCTTCTGTGGGCCTGGAGAGTAGGATTAATCACTGTTAAATTCATTCTAAATCCTGAACTATAAGTATTAGTTTTTGCTCACTATCTGTAAGTCACTGCACTAGGGGATAACTAGGATGTTTCTAAAACTTTAATTCTAAAAGGACTAATTATACAGATACATGTAAATAATTACAAAATACAATAACTCTACTGAAAAATAAATGAGTGTTTCTTCATGTTTTATGGGTAAGATGCTCTATAAACATAAAAAGAAATCAAAGGGTAAGCAGTCTGGTGTAGGTGACTAAGAGCACAGATAGAATGGCCAGTGTTTGACTCCTGACTCCACCATTTACTAACTGCAATGTTGGGTAAGTTACTGCCTCAGTGTCCTCATCTGTAAAATGGAGATGGAAAGAGTATTAATATAGCATGTGATTGTTGTAAGAATTAAATGACTTAATATACGTAAAAAAACATACACAAAAATGTCTGGTACATAGTATTATATTCATGTTAACTGAGGTTATTATTTCATACATAACCATCTCAAAACCTGCTAACTTTTCCCTAACCCTACCACCACACTCATTTCAAACTGGAAAACATTTTTAGGCATTAGACAGCACTTAAAACTCTTGCTTTTACTCTTAACGAATGTGACTACTGAAATAGTTTCAACAGCTCCAATTTAGTAGCAAGGTTCCTGCTGTGACAGATCCCCTTCCAGAAGGAAAATGATGTGGCAATAAATGTTTGCACATTTCATCTTAAAATTGTGGAGCTGGAAAACGGTTTGGGGACTATGTAAGCAAAACACAGACATTCAGCTGCTTGGTCATTGCTTTACTTGGGCTTATAGTACTTACCAGGGGAATACATGCCAAAAATTCTCTACTTTAAGCTAGATATTTTGATGGCACCAAGTTAACTGCATCCTATTGTAAAATGACAGCGGAGAGGCAGCGCACAACTAAACGGCACAAGTTGGCTTGCCTGGATGTGCTCTACTCTGCAGAAGCCAAACCATGTTTCTCAGAATCGCTGCGACTCACACTCTCCCGTCACACCATGCTCTTCTCCACTCAGGGTCTCTGAGCTCCGAGATAGCCTTGGCATAGCGTTTTTCTGAGGTCCTTATGCTGTTGGCTCAAATGCAGAGGGTAATTCAGAAAGTACTAAATAGGGTAAAATAGGGATTGGTGAGAAGGGAGGCAATGCAAATTAAAGTATCTCATCAAGGTAGACTCTTTGGGAACTATGAAATCATGAGACTGGTTTTGTAGGAAAGAATGAAACTGCATCTGAAAGTTATTTCCAAAGAGGGAAGAAATAAATGGTCAGATGAAAGGAAAAATTATTTGGATACATGTATAGTATTCTCTACTGTGAAAATCAATACCTATTTGGCTATGTAATCAGGCAATCACACAACAGGGTAGAATTTGTATTCGGGAAGATTGGGTTGAAATCTTGGTTCTGCTACTCATGAGCTATTATGAGTCTGGGCCAAATAACTAAACTATCTTTCAGCTCAATCTAAAGTTTAAATTGGATGATATCTGGTAAAACTCTGGGAACACAGCAAACACTCAATAAATAGCAGTTAATGTGAAAAAAGTACAATTTTAAAAGTTAATATCAGTTTTATCTCCTTCAAGTTTTTAATACGGTAATAAAAGAGAATAAAGATGATAAAATTGGGCTATATTGATGGGTGAACCTTATTACTTTAAGACTTAGATCAAACTCAGAGCTCTGGTTGTAAAAATGATGTCACTGTTTCAGGCAAAAATTTTCTGATGCTAAGAAGCTATAATTTGATAAAGAAACAAAGGATTGAAAAAGTAAGAGAACTTAAGGCTTGAATCCATGTGTTACAAATTCTCACTGCCTTTTCTATACATCTTTATGTCTCCTGCAGAGCTCTTGAATACATAGTGTCTTCACTACTATCATTTAGTTTATAATTCTCTCTTTAGCTTTTTTTAAATCTGTGATGAACTCGTCTGTCATATTTACTATATTCTTAAATGAAGTTATTGCATTTTCATTTCTAAGAATTCTCACTAGTTGTTCTTTATATATGCTTACATTTTGCTTATAATGTCTTTTATTTCCTCAAATTTATTAATATACTATTTTATGCTCTGAGTCATGTATCTAATGTCTCAGTCATATGCACAAATGATTCTTCTCTTAATTGGTTCTGCTGTCTCGTGTTCGTGGAAACCTGTTTCTTTGTGTGACTGGTGATTTTTGACTGTAATTTTTTTTTTTCCTTGAGATTTATCTGTGGAGATCTTTTGAGATGAGATACGAAGGTGGGCTTTTCTAGAAAGGATATGTTTTAGTGTCTGTCTGGTGTCTGGGGACACCTTCTAGTCCAGGACCAGCCATTTTAAATTAAATCCTGGCCTGAGGTTCACAGCGTACCAAGATGGTTTTCATCTGAGATCTGATGCCAGTCAAAGGTTGCTTGTAGTTGCAAATTTTCAGGAGAAATTTTCTTTCCCTTTTTACTTGCTGCCAAAGTTTGGAACAGGTAATTTCTTTGTAGTCCCCTGAGGATGAGGATAGGTTTATTTCTAGTTCATCTGTGTGCTAAGGTGTAACTCTTTAAGGTCCTGGCTTTATGGGAGGCCTCCCATTAAACTTCTCACCTTCGGCTTTGTCTTCTTTTCATATCTCTGTGAAACCTTAAAAATGGTGCTTAAATTCTCCTTCTTGGGAAAATGCCTTTAAGACAAAAGCCAGATTTTGTACTTTTAAAAAAAACTCTCTGTGTCTTCAAGATAACAGTATGTTGCATGAAATCACAGTTAAACCTCCTAATACTGATTCAAAATTAACTCAGAAAAAGCTGAAAGACATTCTATTTTTAAAAGTACAAAAATCAACGACTTGATTTTGGTCCTCCTAGGAAATATGCAATAGCATGAATGACAATGAATATAGACAACATGTAGTCTCTAGATAATTTTCTCAGTATGTCATCAAATGGTCCTTAGCCTCCCACGAAAGAATCCATAAAAATATCTGTGAGAGTAGAGTATGTCCAAAGAAACAATTTCATTATTTCCAAGGAAATAACATATTTACCTGAGAAAATAAGACTTGGGACAAAGAGAAAGGGTGTCTTTGTTGTTTGACTAGAATTGTATCTGCCTCATGGAGCAACATAGTTTGACCTGTTTGAAGCTGAAATTCTGATTGAGGTTTATATATGTCTTCAATTAATTAAGCCCTGAACTCTTAAATACTTCAAAAATACAATTTTTATAATGAAACAAGATAATATTTAGGTCCACATGGAAAGGAAATAGTAATAAAAGGTGACCTCAATGGTAAAAACAACTGTGTACCAATGCTTCTGAACATCATGTATAACATTGCTAACTGTATAGGGCTTTTGAAGATGTTTATATTTCATTAACATACCATGTGTGGTTGATTAAAAATTGGTGTGTGGTTATGTTGATTAAAAATCATTCCTCAAATGCCAAAACACAACTCATTCACAATTATTCCACAGGAAAAATCAATTCAGTTCAACCGCTTTCAATATTGTTAGATATACAAACACTACTTATATTCTAAATATGTTTATTCTGAATTTTCTCCAAGTGTTCTTTCTGTAAATAGGAAGTATTATCTCTATTATCCTTTTCCTTCCTATATACTTCTCATTTATCAAAATGTCAATCCTTGATTCTAGTTGTCTTACTTATTTATCCTTTACATCTTAATCTATTCCTTTCTAAGTACTATAGAATTCTGTCATTCTGAAAAGTCTATAAAAATCTATATTACCATTTATATGTTATATAATATGTTATAATATTACGTATTACCATTTATACTAACTTAAATGCTAACTTTTTATTTTTCATTATGACTACTGAAGAAGTCTAGCATAAGTAAACCTACTGCAAAAGTCATTAGAACTAAATTTTTTGCATAAGCAGAAGACAAGAACAACTGTAGCTGTAGAAGCATTTCTGAAAGCCATGAAAGCATAACCTCATTACAGCCAAGTTTTGCAAGCTAAGGGTTACATGGTTCTGGCCCTTAAGCTTCTCATATCATGAGTTCACCACTTTGGCTCTCACAAAGCCTGCATAAGAAAGCAGAAGAATAGAGTCAAAACCAACATTGCACCTTGTTAAGCTTTTCAGCAAAGTAAAAAAGACAGAAACTGTGTGCAACAGAGGAATTCAAAAGTAGTTATCTAAACCATTAGTTAACAATAATACAGTGTGACACAAAGAGGGACAGGAGAAGATAACAAGAATCCTTTGAATAGGATTAATCTATTCCTTACTCTATTCAGTAATCTGTTACCTATTTTTATTAAATACAGACTTTTTCTTTCCATCTAATCAAGTAAATGCCAAACCAGAGATGGACATCTAATGAGGAGAGGTGTGTAATGAAAATAAGCTGTATTAAGTGTTAAGGTTTGCAAAGGAAAAAATAAAAAGAAACCATTAAATGATGATGAATCAGTCAAATATATGTGTGCAAAGGAAAACTTGCCTCCATCAGCGAAATGCACAGATTAATAATTTACCAGTAAGTGGTAAAGGCATTTATCACAAAACATCAATAAAAGTATCTCCTCCCACCATGTACATTTTCTTTATGAAAGCAAATAGGCATTTTCTTTACAGAATGTCTTAATATTGCTGCTGGTCCAGTGTAACGTTGATTTAGTTTCAAAAGGAAAGTCTGGTAACAAAGAAAAAGAATAACAAAAATATGTTATATCTAGAAATTACTGTGATGATGTTTAATAGGTATCAGTAGATCATTCAGTGATAGATGGGAATTATTTTTACATTTTTTCTGTTTACCCAAGAAGCTAGTAGTTCTTTTTTTTAACCACTCACACTTCTATATTTAAAACAAAAAGAAATTTAATGATACATACATAAATATGCAAATAAAAAATTAATTTCTGATAAGCTAAAAATTTTATATTATCTGACTATTATGTAACGTGAAGTTAATATCCAGGAGGAATTTTTTCAGTAGTTCTTCAATTTAATTTGTTAATTTGGGAGCACATTTTAAATTTCATTTTTAAAGAATATCAAAGAATGAAGATTTCACAAGCCTACTGCCCAAGGTTATTTATAGATTCAATGCCATCCCCATCAAGCTACCAATGAGTTTCTTCACCGAATTGGAAAAAACTGCTTTAAAGTTCATATTGAACCAAAAAAGAGCCCGCATTGCCAAGACAATCCTAAGTCAAAAGGACAAAGCCGGAGGCGTCACGCTACCTGACTTCAAACTATACTACAAGGCTACAGTAACCAAAACAGCATGGTACTGGTACCAAAACAGAGATATAGACCAATGGAACAGAACGGAGTCCTCAGAAATAATGCCACACATCTACAACCATCTGATCTTTGACAAACCTGACAAAAACAAGAAATGGGGAAAGGATTCCCTATTTAATAAATGGTGCTGGGAAAATTGGCTAGCCATAAGTAGAAAGCTGAAACTGGATCCTTTCCTTACTCCTTATACGAAGATTAATTCAAGATGGATTAGAGACTTAAATGTTAGACCTAATACCATAAAAACCCTAGAAGAAAATCTAGGTAGTACCATTCAGGACATAGGCATGGGCAAGGACTTCATGTCTAAAACACCAAAAGCAACGGCAGCAAAAGCCAAAATTGACAAATGGGATCTCATTAAACTAAAGAGCTTCTGCACAGCAAAAGAAACTACCATCAGAGTGAACAGGCAACCTACAGAATGGGAGAAAATTTTTGCAATCTACTCATCTGACAAAGGGCTAATTTCCAGAATCTACAAAGAACTCAAACAAATATACAAGAAAAAAACAAACAACCCCATCCAAAAGTGGGTGAAGGATATGAACAGACATTTCTCAAAAGAAGACATTCATACAGCCAACAGACACATGAAAAAATGCTCATCATCACTCGCCATCAGAGAAATGCAAATCAAAACCACAATGAGATACCATCTCACACCAGTTAGAATGGCAATCATTAAAAAATCAGGAAACAACAGGTGTTGGAGAGGATGTGGAGAAATAGGAACACTTTTACACTGTTGGTGGGATTGTAAACTAGTTCAACCATATGGAAAACAGTATGGCAATTCCTCAAAGATCTAGAACTAGATGTACCATATGACCCAGCCATCCCACTACTGGGTATATACCCAAAGGATTATAAATTATGCTACTACAAAGACACATGCACACGTATGTTTATTGCGGCACTATTCACAATAGCAAAGACTTGGAATCAACCTAAATGTCCATCAGTGACAGACTGGATTAAGAAAATGTGGCACATATACACCATGGAATACTATGCAGCCATAAAAAAGGATGAGTTTGCATCCTTTGTAGGGACATGGATGCAGCTGGAAACCATCATTCTTAGCAAACTATCACAAGAAGAGAAAACCAAACACCGCATGTTCTCACTCATAGGTGGGACCTGAACAATGAGATCACTTGGACTCGGGAAGGGGAACATCACACACTGGGGCCTATCATGGGGAGGGGGGAGGGGGGAGGGATTGCACTGGGGAGTTATACCTGATATAAATGATGAATTGATGGGTGCTGACGAGTTGATGGGTGCAGCACACCAACATGGCACATATATACATATGTAACAAACCTGCACGTTATGCACATGTACCCTAGAACTTAAAGTATAATTAAAAAAAAGAAAAAAAAAAAACATTTAATTGCTTTTATGTCAAAAAGTTCTTTCTTATATTAACTGAAATTTCTTCCTGTAATTTAAGTCCATCTATCTTACTCTGACCTTGATGTTGACAGAGAAGTGGTGAACAGCCTTCCCATAATGACCATTCACATATTAGAGCCAATTATTAAGTCACCTCTTAGCCCTCTATCCTCCAGGGTGGACACATGTAAGTTCTTTAGCCTTTTCTGTAGGCTTTATCTCCAAATGTTCCAACATCAATCTGTCTTCCTCCCTTCTTTTTCTGGCTTCTTCTCCTTTGCCTAATTTTTTCAGTCCCAAGTTTGCTCACATTTTCCTTATGAGATGATCATAACCATTGCTTATACTTCTCAGATTTTATAACCTTTATTTTTGATATGCATGCCAGTATGTTACTTATTTTTAAATAAGACTTTTTTTTTCATTCATGGAATGAAAACTCAAATCATATTTTATATTGAAACAATGGCACAATAGACAAGAATCCTGGTAGAGTGAAAAGCGTATGAGTTAGAAACAGTAAGATGTGAATCCCAGGTCTGACGTTTAGGAGCTGGAGCACATCATTAAACTTTCTAAGCCTCTATTTACTGTTATGTAAATTGAAGATAATAATATATACCTTACATTGTACAAGTATGGGAGATTAAATAAGTGGATGTCCAGTGACAAAAAACAGCTGATACTATTATTGCCTATTATTGCCATCATACAGCACACTAAAAGCCTATTGTCCAACCATTTTACAGAAATGACCACAAGTGTTATATTTAATCAATACATGTAATATACCAGATACTGTAGAATATCTAAAGAGTATCACAAAATAGTGATCTATTACATTCATTTGTTAGTATATATGTAATTGATTCACTGTGAGTAGGGAAAGCAAAGTCTAAGAAGGACCTGTTTGAAAAAATAAGAGCCAGGAAGACTTGCAGAACAGGAAGCTAATTGTGCCTGAGGCAGGAGAGGGAACAGACAGCAGGAGAGTAGCTGAGCTCACAGAAGGGGGTCCCATGAGGTCCAGGGCTGAGGGGTCAGGCCACATGTGATGAAACCCATTAGAAAACTAAATGACTGGGTAACACAATCTTTCTTTCCCCTCTGGAATTCATATGGAATTACCTTGGAAATTCCTTAATCCTATTTCAAGAGCCAATTCTTTTTCCTAATTCCTATAAACAGATGGGATCTTTCCCTCTGAAACACCAGAATGTTTTGTTTATATTGTTTTTCTGACATTTACTTTAATTTAACTCAACAAATACTTATTAGAGTGCTTTCTGCACACAGGCAGTATAATAGGTACTGGAGATACATTGGTGATAAACCTAGACATAAATCTCTGCCTTTATGAAGCTCACATTCAATGGGGTAAAGTGGAAAGCCAAACAATATAGTAAATACAACAAATAAAACAGTAAATATAGGATCAGAATAAGAAAAATGAGTGGGAAAAAGAGTGAAGTCAGTTCCCATTTTAAATGGGAAGTCTTCTTGAGAAGGTGACATTTAAGCAAAGGTTTCAAGGAGAGCAAGCTGGGACTATGACACTATGTGGAGTAACATTTTTCATACAAAGAGAAAGACCAATTCAAAGGCCCTCATGTGGGAGGGAGTTTGGTAGAGCTCAAGGGAAACAAAGGAGCTGGTAGAACAGTAGCACCATTAGTGAGGGGAGAGGAATAGAGAATAATTCAGATAGATAAGAGATAAAATAAGAGTCAGGGTCCATAAGTCACTGGGGAGAATAGAACGAGTGGAGATCAGGAAGGGATTCATGGGTCACTATGAAGACTGTGTCTTTTATTATTATTTTATCGGGGTTGGGAGGGTCATTATGGAATTTCCAGCAAAGAACTGGCATAATATGACACAGGTTTTATAAATATCACTCTGAATGCTTAGTAAAGATAGGCTGTAGGGGAACAGGATTAAAAGCAGAGAGACGTTGCAGAAAATGATTCTGGCAAAATGGTGCTGATTTAGACTGGGGTGGTATATTAGTCCATTCTCACATTGCTATAAAGAACTACCTGAGACTGGGTAATTTAGAAAATTTAAAGAAAAGAGGTTTAATTGGCTGACAGTTCCATAGGAAGTACAGGAAGCATGGCTGTGGAGGCCTCAGGAAACTTACAATCATAACGGAAGACAAAGAGGAAGGAGGCACATCTTACATGTCTGGAGCAGAAGGAAGAAAAGAGCAGGGGGAGGTGCTAGACACATTTAAACAGCCAGATCTCATGAGAACTCATTCACCATCATGAGAACCACAAGGGGGAAATCCACCTCCATGATTCAATCACTGCCCACCAGGCCCTCCTCCAACACTGGAGATTGCAGTTCAAAATGAGATTTCATGTCCTTCTCCCATTGCAAAATACAATCATGCTTTCCCAGCCGTCCTCTAAAGTCTTAACTCATTCCAGCATTAAACAAAGTCTCATCTGAGAAAAGGCAAACCTCTTCCAACTATAAGCCTATAAAATCAAAACAAGTTAGTTACTTCCAAGATATAATGGGGATACAGGCATTGGGTAAATACTCCCATTCCAAAAGCATTTGGAAATTGGCCGAAAAAAGGGACTACAGGCCCCATGTAAGTCTGAAACTAAGCAGGGCAGTGATTACATCTTAAAGCTCCAGAATATCCTCCTTTGACTCCATGTCTTACATCCAGGTGACACTAATCCAAGGGTTGGGCTCCCAAGGCCTTAGGCAGCTCTGCCCCTGTAGCTTTGCAGGGCTCAGTTCCCATGGCTGCACTCAAGGTCTGGCATTAAGTGTATGTGGCTTTCTAGGGACACGTTGCAAGCTGTTAGTGGATCTATAATTCTAGGGTCTGGAGGATGGTGGCCCTCTTCTCACAGTCCCACTTGGCAGTATTCCAGAGGGGATTCTGTGTGGGGACTCTAATCCCACATTTCCCCTCCACACTGTGCTAGTAGAGATTCTCCATGAGGGCTCTTCCCCGCAGCAGATTTCCACCTGGACACCCAGGCATTTCCACACATTCTCTGAAATCTAGGGTAGGCTCCCAAGCCTCAACTCTTGTCCTCTTTGCACCCACAGGCTTAACACCACATGGAAGTCGTCAAGGGTCATGGCTTACACCCTCTGAAGCTATGACCCAAGCTATACCTTGGCCCCTTTTAGCCACAGCTGGAGCTAAGGCAGCCACAATGCAGGGTGTCATGTCCCAAGGCTACACAGAGCAGCAGGGCTATGGGCCTGGCCCATGAAACCATGCTTCCCTCCTAGGTCTCCAGGCCTATGATGGGAGGAGCTGCTACAAAGATCTCTAAAATGCCTTCAAGGCATTTTTCCCATTGTCTTGGCTATTGACGTTCAGCTCTTCTTACGCACATTTCTGCAACCCACTTGAATTCCGCCCCAGAAAATAGGTTTTTCTTTTCTATCACATGGCCAGGCTATGAACTTTCCAAGCTTTTACACTCTGCTTCCCTTCCAAATTTAAATTCCAGTTTCAGACAGTTTCAGACCATCTCTTTGCTCACACATATGAGAATACACTGTTAGAAACAGCCAGGCTACATCTTGAATGTCTTGTTGCTTAGAAATTTCTTCGGCCAGACACCATAAACCAGCACACTCAAGTTCAAAGTTCCCAATAAGTTCCTCATCTCCATCTGAGACCTCATCAGCCTGGCCATCTCTGTTCATATCAATATCAGCATTTTGGTCAAAATCATTCCAAAAGTCTCTAGGAAGTTCCAAACTTTCCCACATCTTCCTGTCTTCTTCTGAGCCCTCCAAACTGTTTCAACCTCTGCCCATTATCCAGTTCCAAAGTCACCTCCATATTTTCAGGTATCTTCATAGCAATGCCCCACTCCTGGTACCAATTTTCTGTATTAGTTCTCACATTGCTATAAAGAACTACCTGAGACTGTAATTTATAAAGAAAAGAGGTTTAATTGGCTCGCAGTTTTGCAGGCTGTATGGGAAGCATGGGTTGGGAGGCCTCAGGAAACTTATAATCATGGTGGCAGGCAAAGAGGAAAGAGGCATATCTTACAAGGCTTGAGCAAGAGGAAGAAGAGAGTAGCAAGAGGAAGAGAAAGAGCAACAGGAAGAAGAGAGTAGCAAGAGGAAGAAGAGAGTAGAATATCTTGTCTCTGCATGACAGGATCAAGGGTGGCCTGGGAGCTTGGAGTTGCCATCTACTGAGATGGTCCATATCATAATTTGCCTTGAAACATACTTATTTGTGAAAGACTTTGTAGATAAGAGCTCAGGATTCAAACTTAGATATATCTGACATCAAATCCTGAAATGTTTATTTGCTTAATATCTGATGCTGTGGTAATCACTTAAGTACCTAAGTGTAAGTTTCCTCATCAGTAAAATGAGTTAAAAATGCCTGCATGCCAAGTTTTCTGTCAGGAGTAAATGGGATAATACATGCAAAGCATTTCACAAAATACATTGTACATAGTAAGTGATCATTAAATGATAGATATGCTTTAGTAGTACTCACAGTACAATTACTATTATTATTTCATGTGTTTTATGTCTTCTATTGGGTTGCATTCATTTCTTGCTCTTGTTGTTGTTTGTTTTTGTTTGTTTGTTTTTTGAAATAGGATTTTCCTCTCTTGTCCATGTTGGAGTGCAGGAGAACTATTATAGCTCACTGTAGCCTCTAACTCCCAGACCCAAGCATTCCTCCTCCCTCAACATTCTGAATAGCTGGAACTAGAGACAGGCACCATGATGCCTAGCTAATTTTTAAAAAATTTTTAAATGTTTTGTAGAGATAGGGTCTCACTATGTTCACCAGACTTGTGTTGAACTCCTGGGCTCAGGCAGTCCTCCCATCTCAGCCTCTCAAAGTGCTGGGATTACAGGCATGAGCGACCATGCCCGGCAGGGTTGCATTCTTGAAGAAAGGCATCATCTTTTTTTTCTTCCCCCTTGCAGAAATAAGGCATACTGTGTGTAGCATTAACAGTGCTCTCTCTGCGCATTAATCATCACCTGACTGGCATGATTTTGTGGATGAGGAGCCTGGTATTACAAGGGATGATAGATACAAATGGATGATTGGCCTTTCCTATTCATTTCTAAAGATGACAGAAATTTCACATGTTGACTTCTGTTGGTCAAAGGGTTTTCAAATTTAAGGTGTGGAATATATTGGCAAAGCACAGCAAGTTAGATTTCTACCACCATCACTTTTGAAAAAATTTGTGTCCCCAATGTTCCTTTGAAGAATTTTTCACTTGCTAATTCTCTTACCTTTTATTCTATGTAATTTTGTTTGGTGTACAAATATACTAACCATGACATAAGAATTGCTGGAAAAGTGTTCTTGCTTAGTAAAGGATCTCTTTAAAATTGAAGTCATTTTGAACTCTGTTCTTCTCTTCCAAGCTTGAAGCAACCCTCTCCACCTTGGCATCATACGTAAATTTAATGAGCATTCACTCACTTTCATCATCTAGGTCATTGGGTCATTGATTCTTGTTTCCTTTGTGCTTCTAGAACAAAGAGATTGTCTCAATCCATCTATTCCAGTCCTTCCAGTCTATGGACAGTATTTTCCTGCTTCCATTACACTTCAAGAATAAAAGCATTTTCAATCTACTATTAAAATGGGAAACTTGTTATTTCACCAGACCTAATTTTTTGAAATAGTGTAGTTTTCATGTTTTACTCTTCCCATTCTTAAAAATGCTTGCAATTTTAGGAGTTTTTCATTTGTTTAATAATGGCCTTGGGACTATCCATATGGAACATTACCCAGTATTTCTTTAAAGGCAGTCGGCTCTTAAATTCAATCCCAAATTAGGAGCTGGCCTATTGGTTCCTAACCTTTATTTTTTTATAATCTTCTGTTCTGCTATAATACATTTCTTTATAAAAAGTTATTTAAAGTGTATTGTAATTACTATTCAGGGAGAATAACAAAAAACAGAACTGGGAATAATTAGAATAATTATTAAGGGAATAATTACAAGAGATGATAAGCTAACAAAGCACTGATGCAATGAGGGTTTGACTGTTGGCAGAGGTTAATGTTGACTAGTAACAGAGATCTTTAGGGAGAAGAACACAGAAGAGCAGTGGCAAGAAATTTTTATTGTGTTACATACAACATTACTAAATATAAGTGATATATTCTACAACTCCCGTCTCTACAATCTTTCCTGAATTGTCCAGAACTATCAATATCAACTCCATCTCTACATCTACAGGAATATTCTTTTTAGAATGCAATTTTAATTATGTTACTCCTCGGCTTTAAACTCTCCTTAGTTCTGTTTGACCTGTTGGATAAAATACAAATTTCTGTCCGGGAACGATGGCTCATGCCTGTAATCCCAGCACTTTGGGAGGCTGAGGCAGGTGGATCATGAGGTCAGGAGTTCAAGGCCAGTCTGGCCAATATGGTGAAACCCCATCTCTACTAAAAATACAAAAATTAGCCAGGCGTGGTGGCGGGAACCCGTAGTCCCAGCTACTCAGGAGACTGAGGCAGAAGAATTGCTTGAACCTGCGAGGCAGAGGTTACAGCGAGCTGAGATCACACCACTGCACTCCAGCCTGGTCAACAGAGCGAGACTTTGTCTCAAAATCAATAAATCAATAAATCCATCAATAAATAAAAATTCTTAGTGTGAAAGGAAATGTCTTCCAAGTTCATATCCCGCTTATTCTTCCAGTCTGTCTGCTACTCAAAATTCACATTCCGCTATGATTATGTTTAACTCTTTGATGCTCCACTTAATCACCAGTTTTCTTTTCTGAGCTTCCTCTGAAGGATGATTTTCTTGTTTTTTTACAGTTCCCCTCTACTCCCCTATCGCATGACTGTATCTTGTAGATATTTCTATCATAACTCCTTAGATTCTGAGGTGGCATCCATTACTTTTTTTCTACTGATCGTTTTCTTTCAGAAATTGTTCCTCCTCTACTTTGAGTGATCCCAGGGGTCCTGACTGCTATGGCACTTTTGTCTCACATCACAGAGGATGAGCTCATGACATTCACTGACCAGTCAGAATACTCCATCCTGGTGGACACAAGGATTGGCCAGTGATAATCTATTTCCTAATCAAAACAAATCATAGCCCTTTGGGTATACAGATACAGATTCTATTGGATGGGAGTCAATTTACTCTTTCTCTGAACTCAGTAGGGACACAAAATTGAGGCCCTTATGAGATGAGTCTTAGTGCATCCTAAGGATCATCTAGAAATTAAGTCAGAAAGAAAGAGATCCAATAAACTGAAGAAAGGTAGATTTCTGATGATACTGTAAACACCTAACTCAACCATTCTGAAAGTTAATACTACATATCAAATTTATCCATTATTTAGTTAACAAGATTGAACAAATTGCTCAAGATGACTTCAGGTGTCAACATTTAATATAGAAATATTGCTAGATAGCACTCATATGTTACTGCACTGGTTTATTTATGTTTTCTCTCCTTTGTGTATTACTGATTGTTACATCTCTTCTACTCAGTACACAGTGCCTAGAACATAAGCACAGGCTTAAATGATTTTGGAATAAATGTTCCAACCAAGCTTGTTAATCAAATATGAAAAGAATTAAGAATACTGGCTCTGGAACCTGATTTTCTGGGAAACATATCCTTGAATTTACCATAACTCAACATACTTATCTTTAAAGTGAGGATTATGATCATAACAACCCCATTAGATGCTTATAAGAATTAAATTATATAATAAATGTAAAATGTTAGTTTGGTGACTAGTACAGAGTATCCATGTAATAAATGTTAGCAGTTATTATTTATGTCTCCAGAATCATCTATATTACCTGTCATACATCCCAGAATGATGTTGTTTAACCTACAAAATCCAACATAGTTTACCTTTGTTCCACTTACAAAGTAATTGGTTATTACCCATTATGCACATATTAGTTTTCTTATAGGAAGAACCTGAGTGAAGCCAAATCAAAGAACAAGGCTAAGAAACTGAATTTACATCAAGGCCTGATGATGAGATTATCAAAATGAAGTCCCTGAAATTTCAGCCTAAATGTTTTAATCCTCCTTTCTCCATATTCACATTTGAAAATTATTTTTCAGATATGCCAGCAGATAACTGGGTCACTATTTTTCTCCACAGTTTTAGATGTTTGATTTGGTACTATGTGAGGGAATCCACACAATGAAGGCCCATCAAGAAAGCATGATGAACAAGTGGACAGAAAATCAATAAGGATACAGAACACTTGAACAACTCTATCAACCAACCTCACCTAATTGGCATTTATAGAACACTCCAGCTAACACTAGTGGAATACGTATTCTTTTGAAGTGGATACAGTACATTTACCAACACATATCAACTTCTGGGTCATATAATAAACCATAATAAATCTAGGAAGATTCAAGTCATACAAAGTATATTCACTGACCACAATAAAACTAAGTAAGAAATGAATAACAGAAAATATTCTGGAAAAATCTTCTAATATTTGGAATCTAAATAATACACTCTGAATAAGACATGGGGCAATTAACAAATGAAAGGGAGAATTAGTAGGCATTTTAAAGTGAATGAAAATGAAACTTCAACATATCAAAATTTGGGAGATTTCCTAGGGGGTACACTTAAGAAAAAATTTACAGAATAAATGCTTAAAATGGAACAGAAGAAAGGTCTCAAGTTAATGACCTCAGCTTCTACCTTAGGAAATTAGAGAAAAGAAAAATTTAAATTCAAAATATGTGGAAAAGGGAAATATTGATTAGAGAGGATATTTACGAAATAGAAAACAAGGGAGAAAATCAATTACAACAAAAGATGCTTTTCTGAGATCAATAAAATTTATAAATGTTCAGCTAAACAAATCACAAAAAAAGGAACAATACACAAATTACCAATATCTGGAATGAAAGAGGTTATATGATTAGAGATGCTACAGTTATTAAAGGGATAATAAGGAAATATATCCTGTAAAACTTTATGCCAATACATTAAACATTTTAGATGAAATGGGCCAAGTCCTTGAGAAAGAAATAAACCACCAATGCACACATTAAAATAAATAAATAACCCACCACATATTAACAAAATTAAATCATTAGTTAAAAACCTTCCCAGGAAGAAAATTTCAGGTCTCTACTGTTATACTGGTAAATTTTAACAAACATTCAAGAAAGACATAATATAAATTTTATACAAATTCTCCCAGAAAGTTGAAAAAGATAATAGTTGCCATTGTATGATGTTAGTATTATAGTGACAACAAGGAAGACATCACAAGAAAGATAATTAGGCACTAATATCCCTCATGAGAACAGGTGCAAAATTTCTAAACATGTTTTTAGAAAACTGAATCCAACAATTTATAAAAAGGATAATATATTATGACTAAATGATGTTTGTCTCAGAAACGCAAAGATGGCCTAACATTAAAGAGTTAATCATTATAATTCACCATAATGACAAACTAAAAAACAAAAAATATATAACCATCTTGATAGATGCTGGAGAAAAGCATTGAATTGAGTCAACACTCATTTCTGATTAAATCTTTTAGCAATGTAGAAAGAGTATGCAACATCTTCAACCTGATAAAAGGCATTTATAAATATTTAGAGACATACTAGTGGTTAAAGACTGAAGGTATTGCTTCTAAAATTAGGAACAGCACAAGGGTTTGCTCTCACCACTTCTATTTAATATTGTACCAGATAAATAGGCAAAAATGAACTGTATCCTATGTATAGCAACACAAAAATTAGAAATGAAATTTCAAAATAATACTATTACAATTGCCTGGAAATGTGAAATACTTAGGGATAAATCTGAAAAAAATATGAAAAACGTATTCACTAAGAACTACATCATGGATAGAAATAAAGGGGACCTAAAGGAACTGGAGGCATACTGTATTCATGGGTCAGTCAATATTGCTAAGATGTCAACTCTCCCAAATAGTTTTATAAACACACTGCGCATTCCTGCAATTCCAGTATAATTTTTGTAGGACTTTACAAACTCATTCTTAAACTCATATGCAAAGGACCAAAGAAACTTAAAAAAAAAAAAAAAAAAAAAAAAGAACAAAGTTGGAGGACTAACAGGACCCAACCAAAATATTTTGTGTGTGTATTAACTACAATAAACGCTTCAGGGAAAAACTTCTAACTTCCTAGTTATTTCCATGCTGCTATTCATGATATCTTTTTATCCCTCACAGAGTATCAAGAATAGTATTCCAGGCTGGGCGCCACGGCTCAAACCTGTAATCCTAGCACTTTGGGAGGTCGAGGCTTGTGGATCACTTGAGATCAGGAGTTCAAGACCAGCCTGGCCAACATGGTGAAACCCTGTCTCTACTAAAAATACAGAAATTAGCTGGGTGTAGTGGTACATGCCTGTAGTCCCATGCTGTAGTCCCAGCTACTCAGGAGGCTGAGGCAGGAGAATCACTTGAATCCGGGAGGCAAAGGGTGCAGTGAGCCATGATGGCACCACTGCACTGCAGCCTGGTGACAAAGCGAGACTCCATCTCAAAAAAAAAAAAGTACATAGAAATTCCAAAAAATACAATTTAACCTACACTAAAGATCATAGCAGACTTTGATCCTATTTCAACTATCATTAAGTGGCTAGTGCGTGTAAAACACAAAGAGGCACATCATCATGTTAAAATTAGAACAACGAAGAGATACAAGGAAAAATCCTAATCCAAGTAACAATGGGAAAAATTCATATTTACCTTATTCTTACATCTAGTCATTGGCTCAAAATTATTCACTGCCAAAGTCTAGTCTTTTTAAAATTTCATTTGTTATGTTTAGTTATTCAGGAAACATGTTTAATTTTTAAAATATCTTTCAAATAGTATATGTAAGATGCATGTATCATGTCATTACCTATATCCATTTGTATTGGCCCATCAAAATAAATTAGTATTTAAGGGCATTGGTGAAAATTAAGTTGTCACTATATGGGTCAGTTCTTTTATTAATAATAATAAAAACTGACATTTACATAGCATCATTTGTAGAGCAACTTCATATTGATTCTCCAAATATTTATTAATATTTCCAATATTTCTATGCATTATTTGGCAAACATTAATCTCCATTTTGCCAACTTTTAAAGCAAAGCCATAGCTCATGAACCTAGTGATTCTGTTTTCTAACTCACAGTCTATGTCTATCCGCCCAGAAGAAAAGAAAAATATACACATCTAATATGAATTAGTTTAGCTATCTTGGTAATGAAATATCTAACTGGCACTTTGTTCTTTATCCCCACCTTTTTATATGCGATCCAGTCAAACACCCTGTCAATATCTGTTGCCTGCAGCACTTCTTGTGATACTGGATGGGAACTGACCAAGCCGTCCAGCAGCATCACTTCATGCAGAACATCGGTCAGAAACCTCTGTTTTTCCTGCAATACAGTAGACAGGGCAATATCATAGGTGATTCATAGTTAGACAGAATGTGTATGATGACTTGAACATAATGTATGTCACTTAATTGCTGATGTTGATCAGCCTTCCAAGGCATGACTCAACTGTAAAGTGAACCCAGTAAAAATGCTCCTTAAGTTACTCTAAAACGAAGGTGGTTGACTTAAGCACAACATGAAACAAAATCAATGGACTACACTGGTCCCTAAGTAGATAAAAACAGTGAACTCTTGTGTTTTAACAGTGGCTAAAGCAAATTTGGACAATGGGCAGGCAATAATAACAATGATAAAATGCAGACTTATTTGTGCATTTTACAGGGTAAACATTATAATTCCAGTCCCAAATCACCTTTTAGGTAAGTTCAATATAAGAAATATTAACCTTCTGTTATTCATACCATGGATTTCTAATATCATTTGAACAGTTCTTTTTTTTTGGTCCCTGTCCTTCCCTCCCTTCACTCCCCCTTCACACACTCATATAAAACACACACACACACATTTATTTTCTGAAAAATTTCAAGAGACCACAACTAGTAATAAAAGGCACTCTTCACATCAAGCTAGAATACTGGTGGATGTATTTGGGGATTCAAAATAGTGGATATAAAGTAGAGACCAATTGGTATTAATAATCCATTACCATGAAGAAATGAAAATAGAAAAATCTTGAGACTTCCATTTTCTGCATATTGAGACATTAGCATTTGCTCTGGTAAAAGCTGATTTGCTATATTAAAAAATAAACTGTAAAGAAAAAGTACTTCTCCATTTTTGTTGTTTGTTTGTTTGTTTGTTTTGGAAAGTCCACTTTAAAGAAACAGCTCGGGTTTTGTTACTAGAAATGCTGGCAGCTAGTAGTCTTCCTGGCCTCCTGCCTTCATTGAAGGAGGAGAGTAAGAAAAAAGAAATTGCAAAATATAACAAAGGCTAAATAGCCCTAGATAGTTGTGACCTGAGGAGTATCATTACAGAGATTAAGACTCCAGTGCTTAAATTGCTCTAGCTAATTCTGAACTTACTCCTGGAGTCTCCTAGTTTTGAGCCCAGCAGATAAACAGCATGTTATTTCTGAGTGAGTTGTAATTTCAAGCTGAGAGTACACCAATCCTGGATTTAAAGAAATGGAAATGGAGAAAAAATATGCCAAGAAAAGAATTGTTAACTGGACATAAATGTGTGTGGTAATTTAAATCTGGCTTTAAAGAAAGATTTGTTTTCAACCTCATTAGCTCTATGATTTAGTATGTTTAATTGATAATGTATTTAATTAGACATCCAACTACATACTGCAAGGTTTGTTTTCTAATAGATTATGTTTTATAGTCTATGGTCCATATATTTAACTTCTTCAGTCCTCTCTTGCTCTAAGAGCTTCACAACAATGATCTTTGCTCCATCCAAGAGGATTATATGGTAATGACTGAATCAAATCATACTTTGAGTCCCTGAGGGCTGCTCCAGACCCTAAGAGGCCACAGATGAGAAGTTCAAACTTAGACTGAATTAAACGAGAAATATGACATAAATACTATATTTCTTCTCAAACCAATTTCCTAATTCCAGACAAATTAAAAAGAGTAGAATTAGACCTTATGCTTCAAAATTTTAAGATTAATAACACCAATATTCACATTGTTCATTTAAGTCCACTGAGAAGCAACAATAAGATCTCAGAAAAATAGCATAGTCTTAGAGAATAAGAAAAATTTATGTACCAATTTCAAAAGAAATAATTTAAGGTAACTTTTAAGCAGTTATACAATCTTGTTATTCATTCAATTTTAAAATGTAGATGAAAACTACCAGATATTAGAATTAATGGGAGAAATAATGATATTATAATTACATTTCAACTTGACCAATGAACACTTTTGTTTATAAGAAATACCAATTAAAGGCGTAATTCCATTCTGAAGATAAAATAACATTTAGCCATTTAAACAGCAATTGCCTGCTCTTTTACAAGTCATTCAAGCACCTGATCTAAAACAACCGGGTAAAGTGAACTTAAAATGATGCTTTATTTAAATCTAAATTTAAAAGTTGGTAACAATAAATTCATATTGATCAATATTAAAATTTACTAAACATACCTTGGTTTGCTAGAAATGTAATTTTTAAAATGGTGTAAAGAAAATGGCCATGTAATTTAGAAAATAAAATCCAAATTCCAAAGAGAAAACTTCCTGTTAAAAGAAATATGAATTATATATTATATTATTGCCTCATGCTTCTGGAGGAAAATAAAAACAAACCTTGCCTACTCAGTAGACTTTCAGTAAGCAGTGTTTAAGTTTTGTAGTGCTAAATCATTAGCAAAAGATTCATCTGTCTACCTTGTTGGAGAGAATGATATTGTGTAATTGAAAAAAAAAATGTTTATATGCATAAATGGATTAAGAGAGAAGGGAAACAAAGAAAAAAGCCTGGCAGGAGAACACTCACAAATCCCAGAATAGCTAATACCTTAAATTGAGGAGGAAAAAATAAAAGTCTAGCCAGAGGCAAACTCAATTTTACAGACTTGCAAAGAGTTTCCAGCAGAGAAGGTGCTAATTTTTTATAAAGACCTGTGTCACTATAAAATAAGAAATGATCTCAGCTTGTTAGCCCTGGCAGGGGCTCTCATCATCATCAAAATCAACAACATCGGCAAGATTAAGTATTGGTTAATTGCCTACTGTTTACCTGAAACTATGAAAGTTTAAAAATAAAGAAATCCTAGCTTTAATGTGAGGTAAGAGATAAAACAGAATATTTGGCCACAGTAAATGAAATACTAGTTTCTTCTTACAGGCTGAATGTGCTAAAGGGATTTCGAGAAAAACAATACTGATTTGGTTTGACTCTGTCCCCACCCAAATCTCACCTTGGATTATAATAATCTCCACATGTCAAGGGTGGCACCAGGTGGAGATAATTGAATCACGGGGGCTATTTCCTACATACTGTTCTCCTGATAGTAAATAAGTCTCACGAGATCTGACAGTTTTATAAATGGAAATTCCCCTGCACAAGCTCACTTGCCTGCCGCCATGTAAGAGGGCTCCTCATTCGCCTTCTGCCATGATTGTGAAGCCTCCCCAGCCATGTGGAACTGTGAGTCAATTAAATCTCTTTCCTTCATAAATTACCCAGTATCACATATGTCTCTATTAGCAACATGAGAACAGACTAATACAAATTCTGTTAAATGGAATGATTCGTGGAACATTTAAAGGAAGAAGTAGAATTTGATCTGACTCTTGCAGGAAATTTAAAGTTTGGTGTGTGTGTGTGTGTGTGTCTGTGTGTCTACACATGCATGTTGAAATAATATATTTGTGGTGAATATTCAACAGGTACTTATTATTTTACATCATATTTTTAAGGTCACCATGATAAGTGACCTAACACTTTGAAAAAGCAGCACAATAAAACAAAATGGAGAACTTTAAAATCTGTTTACAATAAGTTCAATGTTAACAGTAACCATAAATTCCACCACTTCAATGTAGATGCTACCTAGAGTGGTTGAATATGTGCACACATTTAAATAGTCACAATAATATCAAATATATCATTTTGTATTCAACTATTTTCAAAAATCTATTGCATTTGAATTTTGGGAGAACATTACAAAGGCATTTCAGAAAAGTAAAGAAAATGTGAGTAAATGTAGAGTTGAGAATGAACACCATATAACACTGCCATTATTTTATGTATTCACTCATTCATTTAACAAATATGTATTAAATTACCACTCTAAGCCAGATATTATGCAGCATTCGAGGAATGAATATATAAGTGAAAACTAGGCCATAACCTTAAATAACTCAAGAATAGAACAAAAAGTACAAAAAAGTACAGATAAACAGCAAACTGTAATATAATATGATGGATGCTATAAAACACAGAGGATGAAATGATTAATTAGTTCAGAAAAGGCTTCATAGAGGAGGTGACATTAAAGTGGGTTGTTGAAGGATGAATGTTTACTCAGATAAATGGGGGAAATAGCTAAAAAAAGGGCAAATCTGGCAGAGGAAACATGAAAGAAAGGTATTCTGTATTCTCAATTATCAGGTTGAAGTTTGTTCTTTATAAATAAGCAGTGGCAGGCATAATGGCATAATGAAAGTAGTGTCTTAGGAAAATTAACTTATCTGCAGTTCACAGGATTATTTGATGCATGCAAACAGGAGACAGGAAGTGGGATGTGGTGATGATGTATTAGAACAAGGTGTTGCTGAAGGATTGTTGGATCTGAGAGATATTTCGAATGAAAAAAATTCAACCAATGTTGATACTTTGATGCCTTGATTCCCTTAGTAGATAAAAGAGAGGAAATACTCAGAGATAATTACATAGCTTTTAGACTTGATGAAACCCCTCCCCCACCCAAAAAAAAAAAAAAAAAACGGGGGAGGAACTATTGACAGAAATGGACAAGTAGGAAAAAAGTTTGGTTTGGAGGATATGCTAAAAACATCCAGTTTTAGATATTTTGCAAGAAAAATTAAGGTAAATATCTAAAAAGATAAGTGCTATAGGCAACTGAAAGTAAAAGCCAGGGTCTGAGATAAGAGGTGAGTGCTAAAAATCTTTTGACAATAAATTGTAGTCTATATATATATATATATGTATGTGTGTGTGTGTGTGTGTGTGTGTGTGTGTGTGTGTGTGTGTGTGTGAAATCTCACAAAGACTTCACTAAAATGTCATTTATTACAGTATTAGCATTTCATATATTGGTATTCAGTAGCATCTGTGAAGGAAATCATTAATAGTTCTTATCACAACATTAGGTACACATGAGAAATTATATTTCTTTATGTCTTGTAATGGTTTCTGCCTGAACATGTCAAAGTCTGAGGGGTTAAAAGAGAATATGCCTGGCATAGCCACAGTCACTGGTGATGGATGGAAAATAGGAAATAAGAGTAAGGATGTTGGCAGCTTCCCCTAGGAAAGCTGACTAATTTTAGGGAAGAGCAGTACAAGGCAGATACTTAGACTTTGTCACCAAAAAAAACAAACAAGCAAACAAACAAAAAGCAGACCAAAAAATCATAGAACAATCTAAATCAAGATCAAAGCAAGTCAGATACATCAAACCAGAGACAAAGAAGACAAGAGCCAAGACTGAGCCAATTCAAGTAGTTGTGAGGTATTCATAGGCATGGAGAAAGCAGAAGAAAAATTATCAGAGAGACATGGGTTACATCAGAGCAGCTACAAATACGCAATTTTCTAGAAGGATAGATCTGAACATAAATGGCTTTTCTGGTATTCCTAGGATAAAAGGCAGACACATTGAAGCCTCCAGATTGGATATCTGCCACTCACTGGCTGTATGACATTGAGCAAGTTACTCAAACGTTTTAGACCTCAGCATTCTCAGTTGCAAACATATGTGGTTGTGAAAATTAAATAAGATAATTAGTTCTACAAATATCTATAAGCAAATATTTATAGTAATATTTATTAAGCACCTGCTACATCTTAGATGGTATGCCTGGTTCTGGGATTAGAAAGATACAACGACAAAGCATACTGACAAAGGTTATAGATACTTGCAAAGGCTATAGAAGTAGGACAGACGAAGGTGAAAACAAAAGTTAAAACACAACTTGCTGCATGTAAAAATGGAAGTAGGTTCAGGATGTAGTGTGACTACACTGAAAAGGCTGTTAATTATTCCGCCTTAGGCAGGGTAGAGTTTGAATTGAATATTTAACGCTGATTTGAGTTTTCTAGGAGGAATGGCAGAAAAGGGCATTCTTGACAGAAAGGAATATGTGGGAAAAGTCATGGAGACCTTAGTGTGGTTTGTTTGGGGGACTACAATGCTTTGTGTGGCTAAAGGCAGAGTATAACATAGCAGATTACTAGTAATGAGAAAAGAAAGATAGGCAATAATGAAATCATCAAGATTTGTCCATGCCTAGTCAGAAAGCTAGTGTTAGGAAGTGACATCATCAGGGCTACATTTAGAGATATAACTCTGAATATCTCTGAATAGTGGAAAAGTGGACTAGAGTGATAAACAACTGGAAACAGAGAAACAGGACAACATTGCATAATTGTGCACAAATAGCACACAATATGTGCTTTACCTTTGTGATCAAAACACAGTGCACCAATTATTTCTCTAAAACTTAGCTCAATTTTATAACCAATGGTGATCAACCAGTGTATTTACTTTGAAATCCAAAATGCATACATTAAATATAAATATAAATGTAAGCAGACTTATAATGTATGCAGATGCAAATATATATATCCAAATACAGTTATTTCATTTTTCAGTATTTTCATTTGTTTTTTTTTTTTTGTTTTGTTTTTTTGTTTTGTTTTGTTTTTTTTTTTTTTTTTTTTTGTTGTTGTTGAGACGGAGTCTCGCTCTATCACCCAAGCTGGAGTGCAGTGGCCGGATCTCAGCTCACTGCAAGCTCCGCCTCCCGGGTTCCCGCCATTCTCCTGCCTCAGCCTCCTGAGTAGCTGGGACTACAGGCGCCCGCCACCTCGCCCGGCTAGATTTTTGTATTTTTTTTTTTTAGTAGAGACGGGGTTTCACCGTGTTAGCCAGGATGGTCTTGATCTCCTGACCTCGTGATCCTCAGTATTTTCATTTGTTTATGTAATATCCTATTCTAGATTGTAATGTTCACAATATCTGGATGCAATTTCTTAGGAACAGATAAAGGAAGTTTTTTAATCCTTGGAATCAAACCAATAGAAAGTCTGACTAAAATTATAATGCTTGAGCAATGCAATCTAATTCCACATATGTTTCCCGACTCCCTCATCTACAGGAGGTCCTGCATTAGAAGCAAAGGAGGCATAATTGAGACACAATTCTGCCTTTAAGCAACTCCCATAATGGTATGAAAGATAGATACACATACAGCCCATTAATGCCATGTGATGGGTACAGTATTATTAATAGTATAAAATACTGTGAGAGTAGAGAGTAGAGAGAATGTTATGAGTAAAAATGCTTTCAGTGTCTAAGACTATTTGATTCAAGTTTACTTGATCTATCATAAGAGAACAAATAAGATATATAATTTATGTTTTACTTCTCTGGAAATCTATACTACAACATGATAAAGACTTTTAAGAATACCTAGGTTAAACAAAATACCACATGAATTTTTACTAAACTGAATTCCTTATTTATACAAGGCTAGAATGAAGGATAAACACATAATTAGCATTGCACAGTTGGTGTTTTTCCTTCTTGTTTTTCATTACCTACTCAAATCATGACAAAGGTTAAAGCAGAGAAATATGATCAAGAGTTCAAAAAAAGTAAATATATTGGGGGAAAATATCCATCAGATTTTAATCTATGTGAAATAGTATCCCTGTAACTTTGCAATTATCATCTTTTGTAAGCACATAGTACCTATTTGTAATGCGATATTAGAAATTAGAAATTATGTAGACTTCAAATTTCCTATAACATTGAAAGAAATTTACTTTGTAAATTTTATATTGTCATCCAACTGTTTATAAAGTTCTATAATGTACAAAAGTATTTTAAGTTCTACCAGTTGAAAGTTAGCTAGATTTACTAGTGAAAAATTATGTCATCATTTACTTGACTAGTAAATAATTTATGCACAGTTAAATCATACTGATGGAGAAAGTAAAAGCTAGTGAAAATAAATGTTGCTTCCATATACCAATGCACCTTAAAAATTAACATTTCAAAATCTCATGTGTAAAATATACTTGTCCAAGATGTTAATAATTATTTTCACTTGCAGCCTGTTAAAACAGTCCATTTATACTGAAGCCAATCTTGTGTAAACACACTTATATGCAGAAGGTATTTTTGAAAAATAATTTTAAAAATAATCACCACTAATGCCTACAATGAAACAAGCATTGTACTGAAAAGTTTATGTGTTTGTTTGCATAACCTTTTATGGAAAGTGTTACATGATCACAAGACTCCAGGCATATCTCTTATTGATATAACATTATTCGGTGATTTTGCATAAGTATTACAATTAACTAAAATACTGTGTTCCATATGTTATTTCTTTCAGCCATCAACTGCATTTCATTCAACGCCAAGCTACAAAATCTCTAAGATGCCTTTATCAGTGCATAAACTAAAAAAGCGATTATGTTTTTATAAGAACATCTGAGATGATTTTGTGCCTCTCATAATCCCAGATAACCCTCTGCACAGTTTTTATGAGCTTCTATATTCTTGAACACGATGAACACAGAGAAAGTGGGTTAAATTGTGGGTCTGTTCCATGACTAAACCCTTCAGCTGCCTCATATTTTGTTTTTAACATCCAAGCTGAATGCATCATGTCTCATTTTATCCAAGATGTGATGCAGCTAAGGGAAAATGCTAAGATAGAACACAAAATGAACTTAATTATATACAACCAAATTCTTATTATTCTGCAGACTTACTTAAGAATCTTAAAAATATAGCAATATTGATACAGCAGAAGTTATCAATCAGTCACTCACATTTTCATTACTTATGATAATCCTGGGTCTTATGGAACAATTGTGAATGTGCTTCAAATAATGTCAATCACAGTAATAATTATGAACAGGTTGTCTAATTACATAGCTCATTCTGATTCTAGCGGCCCAAAAAATCACTGCAAATAATCTCCATATGCCATGTGCTTATCCTTTAAAAATATGCATGTCATTTAGCTTTCATTTATTTGTGAGGATTTCTTTTTTTGTTGCTTAAACTATGAATTGTGATTTAAAGTATTCTTTTTAATAAATATTATTGTGTAAATTTAAGGTATACAACATGACATGGGATATAGATAGATAGTAAAATGGTTACTACAGTGAAGCAAATTAATATATCCATCATCTCACAGCTACCTTTTTTTTTTTTTTTTTTGGTTTTGTGGCAAGAGCAGCTAAAATCAACTCATTTAGCATGAATCACAGACACAGTGCAATTTTATTATTTATAGTCCTCATGTTGTATCTTAGACCTCTAGACCTGTTCATCCTACATAACTGTTAATTTGTATCCTCTTAACTACATCTTCCCATTTTGGGACCACCTCTCCACCTGTACCCACTGCCTTCTTTCCTATCTCTATATATTTGAGGGTTTTTTTTTTTTTTTTTACAGATTCCATATATTAGTGAAATCATGCAATATTGTTCTTTCTGTGTCTAGCTTATTCACTTAGCATAATTTGTCGTATCCATGGTATGACAAATGACAGACGTATCCATGGTATGACAAATGGCAAGATTCTGTTCTTTTGAACAAAATATATATTTGTGTGTGTGTGTATGTGTTTATTTATACACAAAATCTCTTCATCGACAAACACTTAGGTTGTTTCCATATCTTGGCTATTGTGAGTAATGCTTCAATGAACACTGAAGTACAGATATCCTTACAAGACGGTGATTTCATTTCCTTTGGGTATGTATGCAGAAGAGGGATTGCTGGGTCATGTGGTAGTTCTATTTTTAATCACTAAAGAAACTTCCATACTATTTTCCATAATAATTTATATTTCTACCAAGTGTACAAGACTTTCCTTTATTCCACAGCTTTTCCAACATTGGTTATGTTTTAACTTTTTGATAACAGTCATTCTAGCAGGTATGAAGTGGTATCTCATAATGATTTTGATTTGCATTTCTCTGATGACTAACAATGTTGAGCATCTTTTCATTTATCTGTGGGCTATTTTTATGTCTCTTTTGGAGACATGTCTATTGTGGTCTTTTGCTCATTTTCCAATTTTTTTTTTTTTTTTTTTTTTTTTTTTGAGACGGAGTCTCGCTCTGTCACCCAGGCTGGAGTGCAGTGGCCGGATCTCAGCTCACTGCAAGCTCCGCCTCCCAGGTTCATGCCATTCTCCTGCCTCAGCCTCCCGAGTAGTTGGGACTACAGGCTCCGCCACTTCACCCGGCTAGTTTTTTGTATTTTTAGTAGAGACGGGGTTTCACCGTGTTAGCCAGGATGGTCTGGATCTCCTGACATCGTGATCCGCCAGTCTTGGCCTCCCAAAGTGCTGGGATTACAGGCTTCAGCCACCGCGCCCGGCCTCCAATTATTTTTTCCATTATTAAGTTGTATATGTTCTTTATATCTTTTGGACATTAATACCTTATTAGATATATGGCTGGAAAATATCTTTTCCCAATCCATAGGCTGCCATTTTATTTTGTTGTTTCCTTTGCTGTACAGAAGCTTTTTAGTTTGATGTAGTCCCATTTATTTATGTTTTCTTTTGTGGGCTGAACTTTTGGTGTGTCACACCAAGATATCATTGTTAACAACAATGTCCAAGAGTTTTTTCCCTACGTTCTCATCTGAAAGTGTTATAGTTCCAGATTTTACATTTAAGTCTTATCCATTTTGAGTTGATTTATATGGATGGTGTAAGTCAAGAGCCTCATTTTAGTCTTTGACATATGGAAATCTAGGCTTTCTCAGCACCATGTATTAAAGACATAATCCTTTTCTCATCGTGTCTTCTTGGTGGCATTGTCAAAAATTAGCATAGCATATATATTTGGATTTATTTCTGGACTCTATATTTGGATTTATTTCTGGACTCTATATTCTTTTCCACTGGTCTATGGGTCTAGTTTAATGCCAGTACCACCCTCTTATGATCATTATATCCTTGTAATATATTTTAAATCAGGAAATGTGATGTCTCCAGCGTTGTTCTTCTTGCTGAAGATTGCCAGGGCTATTCAGGGTTTTTTATGTTTCCATATAAATTTTAGAATTGTTTTCTTCTATTTCTGTGAATAATGACCTTGGGATTTGGAGAGGAATCATGTTGGATATGTACATTGCTTTTGGTAATATAGACATTTTAACACATTAATTCTTCACATCCATGAACGTGTAATTTATTTCCATTTATTTGTGTCTTCTTTTTTATTTCTGAGTTATCTGTTCACACTTCTTCACTTTAATTTTTTTTATTTGTTGATTTGAATCTTCTCTCTTTTTTTCTTAATTAGGCTAGCTAAAAGCTTGATTTTTTTTTTAAAAAAAGCTCTTAGTCTTATTGATTTTTTTCTATGGTTTTTCCATTCTGTATTTGATTTATTTCTGCTCTGATTTCTATTATTTCTTTTCCCCTGCTAATTTAAGATTTAGTATGGTCTTCTTTTTCTAATTCCTTGAAGTATAATGTTAGATAATTTATTCTTGATTCTTTTTCAATATGGGTAGGCATTTATTGCTATAAAATCCTCCCTTAGAATGGCTTTTGCTGCCTCTCATAGGTTTTCATATGTTGTGTTTTCATTCTCATTTGTCTCAGTATTTTTTTTTTTATTTCCTTCAATTTCTTCTTTGATCCATTCATTGTTCAGGAGTATGTTGTTTAATTTCCACATATTTGTGGATTTTTCACGATTCTCTTTGTTATTGATTTCTAGTTTCATACAACTGTGGTCTGAAATCATGCTACCTATGAATTCAATCATCTTAAGTTTTCTAAAACTTGTTTTGTGGTCTTACATATGGTATATTCTGAACAATGTTTCAGGTGTTCTACAGAAGACTGTATATTCAGCTACTATTGGATAAAATGTTCTATATATGTCTACTAGGTTCATTTGGTCAAAAATGCAACTCAAGTACAGTATATCCTTATTGATTTTATATCTGATTGATGTTTCCATTGTTGAAAGTGGGGTATTGAAGTCCCCATTATTGTACTGCTATTTATTTCTCCCTTCATGCCCATTAATATATGCTTTACATATTTAGGTACTCTAGTGTTGGGTGCATACACATTTACAATATTTATATTCTCTTGATTATTTAACCTCTTTCTCATTAGATAATTACCATCTTTGCCTCTTTTGATTGTTTGTGATTTGAAGTCTATTTTATTAGATATAAGTATAGTCACCCCTGCTTTCTTTTGGTTACAATTTACACGGAATCCTTCCACCCTTTCACTCTCAGCCTATGTGTCTCCTTAAAGCTTGAGTCTCTTGTAGGATGCATCTAGTTGGATCTTGTTTTATTATACGCTCAGCCACTCTATGTTTTTTGATTATTTAAGCCATTTACAGTCAGGGTTATTATTGATAGGTTAGTATTGCCATTTTATTCTTTGTTTTCTGGTTGTTTTATAACTCCTTTGCTCCTTTCTTCCTTTCTTATTATCTACTTTCGTGATTTGATAATATTCTGTAATTCTGAGCTTTGATACCTTCCTAATTATTGCTTGTATATTTGCTGATTTTTTTTTTTTGTGGTTGTCATGAGGCTTACATAAAACATCTCATAGTTATAACCAACTGTTGTAAGCTGATAACAACTTAACTTCTGTTGCACACAAAAACTCTGAACTTTTATCATCTCCTTCCACGGTTTATGTTTTTGATGTCACAATTCATATCTTTTGTTACTGTGTGTTCCTGAACTTTTTGTAGCTTTAGTTAATTTTGACTTTTAACCTTCATACTAAAGATATATTGCATTTATACACCACCATCACTATATTGAAGTATTCTGGATCTGACTATAAATTTACCTGTACCAGTAGTTTTATACTTTTCTACATATTCATGAGAGTAATTACCATTCTTAAATTTTCATTTGAAGAACTTCTTTAAGTATTTCTTGTAAGTACAGCGGTAATATATTCATTTCACTTTTGCTTGTCTGAGGAATACTTTATTTCTCCTTAGTTTCTGAAGGACAAAATTGCTGGGTATAGTATTCTTGTCTAAAAAGGTTTTTTTTTTTTTTTTTCTTTCAGTACTTTGAAAATATCATCCCATTCTCTCCTGGCCTGCAAGATATCTGCTGAGAAATACACTGATAATCTAATGGAGGTCTCCTTATATGTGACTATGCTTTTGTCTTGCTGCTTTTAAAATTTTCTCTTTGTCTTTCACTATTGATCGTATGGTCAAAAAGTGCCAGGGAGAAGAAATCTTTGAGTTGTTTCTGTTTGGGAACTGTTTGGGGACTTTTGACCACATCACTTCCAAGATTTAAGAATTTTCAGCAATTATTTCATTAAGTAAGTCTTCTCTTTCTTTTTCTCTTTTCCTTCTGAAAATTGCATAATGTGAATATTTCTTTACTTAATGGTGTCCTATAAATCCCATTGACTACACAGTTTTTAATTAAAAAAAAATAAAGTTCTGACAATCATTTTGAAAGACCTATCTTCAAGATTCTTCCTTCTTTTTGTTCTAGTCTGCTGCTGAAGCTCTTCAGTGTATTTTTTATTTACAGCTGAACCCTATAGTTCCATAAATTTGATTTGGTTCTTTTTTAATAATATCTATCTCTTCTTGTTGAACTCCTCACTCAGATAATGAATTGCTTTCCTGACTTCATTGTCTATTTGTGTTCTTTTTGTATGTTGTTGAGTTTCCCTAAGATTATTATGTTAAATTCCTTATTGGGCAGTTTGTAAATTTCTGTTTCTTTGCAGGTTAGTTGCTGGATAATTATGTCCTTTGATAGAGTCAGGATTCCTTGCTTTTTCATGTTTCTTGTGTCCTGCATCTATGTCTGCATATTTAGTGGTGCAGTCACCTCTTCTAAGCTAAGAGTGGCTTTTGGAGGCTAATACTTTTACCTGCAGATGGACCTATGGGTGCCAATTGGGCAGGGTTAAGGTGCTCTGGTTCCATGTGGGTGAAGTGGTATAGTCTTTGTATAGCTTCTTCAGTTGTTATCTACATTAGCAATAATTGTGGTACCTCAGTGGTCTTGGCTGCAGGAATTTGTGGAAGTGATGGTGGCTGCATAGGTTATTAGGGCAAAGACTTTAGGGATCCTTCTCTTCTTATCTTTCCTACAGTAGGAGTCTTATCTGAGGGGATCTCTCTTGGTGTCAGGTCTGACATGGCCCACAGGCATGTGGTACTTGGATTCAAAGCATGGGTGCTCAGATAAACTGTGAAGACAGGTTTCTGGGATCAGGGTCTTATAAGACTAACCATTATAGCACCTGGGACTTGAGTTGCAGCTTCACTTTCCAAGGTATGAGTGGGTGCAGTTCTCCCACAGAGGTAAGAACTGTTGCTCTGAGGCACATCCCAGCAACCTGGACCCAGGGAACTGGGGTGTGGCTGTAGTTTTGATCCTAAGCATCAAGGCACAGTATTGACATGTCTCTGGGGAAGAATAGGTTCTCCAGAGGCTAAGGCCTCCTGGAGCAGGGTACAGCTGCAATGCAGGACCTGGAACCAACAAAACACAGTGGGGTATGAGGTACCACACAGTGGTGACTGTAGACCCTGAGATGACGGAACTAAGCTGAACGGGTTCTGTGACACCAGGTGCAGCAGCAGCAAGTACCCAGGAATAGCAAGATGTCAATACGGCTTGGGAGCTGAAGGGTGGGAAGCAGTGCAGAAATGACCACTCCCTATAGAGGTGGGATATCTTAGAATCTCAATCAGGGCACCTGCTCAGCCTGGAGGTCAAGATAGTTCAGCTCAGCCAAAGCTCTGATTCTCCAGGACACAAGATATTACATCTTCTCAGCCCCATAAAATGTGACTACATGGGTCAACAGAGCCTCTGCATCCCTTTGTATGGGGCAGGACTCATAGTTAGCTGTGACATTGGGGGTGAAACTGCTCTGGTATTCCTGAGACTCAGATCCCCAGGGACAGGATGCTGCCTCACCTATAGAATGGGGAGGGGTCAACTGCTCTGGTGTGGCAGAGGCCCCCTGATGTCCCCAGGGGCAGGGCACTCAGCTGTGATGCCAGAGATGTGACTGTTGTGGTGTGCAGGAGGCTTGAGGTCCCCAGGGGCTGGGGTGCTACTTCAGCTCAGCTCTAGGAGGAGGGTGCACCAGCCACTGGAATGCAGTGGTTGGAGCAGTTGCACAGTAGCTTGCCCCTTGGAGGTAAGAAATAGCAGCAGATCAGCTCAGGAATGGCATGCTACCAGGTGGGCATATTGCAGGGGCAACAAAGTCTCAGGGATGGGAGGGTACAATGACTACTCACCCCTGGAGCAGGACACACTCTAATAGTGGCTCTAATTCAAGGTGGCACAGTACAGTAGCAACTTGAGCCATGGGGATGGGGAATAGCCGCACTCCTTCCCTGGGTGTAGCTCAGTGTGTGGACTCTGGAGAGCTTCTTCAGCTGGGCTCTGAGCCTACGAAGACTGAAGGAGTCTCCAGTAGCAAAGACCACAGCATCCATGGTGGTGATTGAGGCTACCTGGGTCCTCTTGTTTACCTTTTCTCTGCAGGAAGTTGTCCCTCCTGGTTCTGATTTGATTCCACCCCGGGAATGGGGTGATGGAGGCAATGAATTTCCTTCCCTTCCCTACACAGCCATCCTGAGTTTCGGTGCTCTACAAGATTTCTGCTCTTTCTTTGCTGTTCTATGAAGCTCTCCTTTAGCTATTTTGGTCAAAATGTAGTTATTTCTTTGTTGTTTGAGGACTTTTCTTGTGGGGAGAAAAGAACACTAAAAACTTCTTGTTGGCCATCTTGCTGACAGCCAACCTTCAGGATTTGTTGCCACCTTTTCATGTTTCCTCAAAACATTTATCCAATATAGTTTCATAGGTATTCTAATTTCAATATCTTCTTTTGTTCAATTAATGCATTCCTAATAGCAACATAGAAACTATTATAACCTTTCATAAGTGATCTTGACATTTGTTAACATTCATTTCATAACTTTCTGTTAATTTTTGGCCAGATTTGTATTGCTGAGCATCTCATATATGCTAAACTTTCAGATAAATGCTGAGAAACGATGGTGAAATAAATAGTCCCTATTTAAATGACTATAAACAGTCCCTGATAAAGCATATATCATTAGTGGGGAATACTTGCTTTCTCTTCTTTGCTAGTTAACATGAACTCATTCCCATTCTTCTAGAAAATTTCACTTCAGGATCCTGTACATAGATTTTAAGTTTCTAGGAGATAATACCTCCTTCACCTTTTCAAGAATTTTATACCTACTTTGGCAGTAAGACTATTTTCCTCCATGCTAAATTTTTTAACAGTCTGATAAGACATTTCAATAACATCAAATTGGCTAATCTTTTTTCACACTTATCCATTCATTTTGCACATTAGTCACAGAGAGTTATCTCCAATATTATGCAGACACATAAGAGAATTAAGGCATTTTTTTGATTGACAAAATGTAATTCAGAGCATTTTTAAATGTATACTGACTAATTTTCTTAAACAGATTATATTTCCATTTAAATTTCTAATGGAAACTTTCTCATACCATTCAGGTTTGGAAGAATTCCAAGGATGAGCTAATCGACTCCCAGAAGTTATTAACATGGTGATGAATTTATGTTAATTTATAAAATAAATATCCATTCAACTGATCTTAATTCTGTAACAAAATTATTATTGTTATTAATTGATCAATAGATTTTATAAAATAAACCATTTTTGTACTTTACTTTCAATGTGATATGAATTGTCAATATATCAAATAACCCAGTCTGATAAAACCTTACATTTGTCAGATAATAAGAAGTCTTTATATTTCCAACGAATATAAAAAATATATTTTTTGGAATTTGAAAATTTTGATAACCCATAGCAAACAACTCTAGAACATATAGCATACGAAGAGCCCAGAAAGTTAATCAAGTAAGAACCTATCATATAAAACTTTATTTCAAAGTAAATTATTATAATATTTATAAACTGATTATATAATGAGTAGAGAAAAGGTTTGCTCTTCAGAACGTAAAATTTGAATTTGAAATCCATTTATAAAGTATAAAAATGTTAAAATATTATTACCCTGCAGATAATACTATTACACTTAACTACCTAATAACAAAAATATTGATTAAAAATGATAGTAAGAATATAGATTTCTTTAATTCTTAAAACTAGTCTGTGATATAAACAACCTGGGGATTTCATACATATTTTGAAGAGGAATAAACAAGATCACACAGCTATTAAGTATCAGACAGCCAAAAATTTAATTCATGGGATAGGTAGAAAAAGGAATTGAACTTCATTCTAGCTAACTGTAAAGTAGCATTACTCTAATTTTAATGAAGATAATCTAACTAAATTGGTAAAAAAGGTCTGTGAGACTTAGAGGGCGTTGATGTTCCATACTTATTTGAGTGTCTCCCATCCCTAATGAGAAACCAGCAAAAAAAAAAAAAAAAAAAGGCGGGGAGGCATCCAGTAAGTGTTTATTAAATGAAAGAAGAAAAAGAACAAGTCAGTGCAGATTAATCCTTGGAAATATTTGGTCAATGAAGAACCGAAATATGCCAGCAAAATACTTAGCAATAAATTGAAAATATTATCTTGTTGTAGGAAGCCAAATTATTTTTAGGCCTGGTAAGTTATATGTCCTGTCACCTCTCTAAAGAAGCCAACAATTTCAAGAAAACTTCCCTGTTTTAAAACTAGGGCAATAAATTTGTTTATACAGTTTTTTAGTTTTTAATTAGTCATCATCAATAGTGTATCATGATTCAAGTGCCTCAAATTGGACCAGTCATGCGAATAGTTAGGAACAGAATGTAATTAATGCCAAATTTTCCTCTGAAGAGGCAATCGATCTAAACTTGTCTTTAGTCAGGAAACTTATAAAATAAACAATATTTAGATGAAAATATTCTACCATACTACCACCACTGCCACTACAATCAAAAGAACAGAAATCTGCTTTTTTAGTAACCTATCTTGCAAGCAAAGCTGTGATGTTTAGGGAAAGAAGCAATACTCAAAAACATAACTTACCTGAGCAGAAAGATACTCAAAAATCTAATGAAATGGCCATTGTAAGTTGGTTAATCTGAGCAAACATTACAAAATATGCTTGAGTCATGTAATATAAAAATAATAGGTAGCTAAAAGTTCGGATTGTTCTATGATTTTGCTAATCCTCTGAAACTTACCATGCCCAATTTTACTTTTCAAATATATCTATGAATGTGAACAACCTGACTGAGGTGATGGCTCTGTATTTTTGAGCTGCTCTGTAAAAAAGCTACTTCTGACAGAGGTGTGATCAGTCAGCTAAGAGCCTAAAAAAAAAAAAAAAAATCCTAAATTTATATACATCTACTAACTGAAGCCACCAAGCAAAAGATAAATACAAAGTACACAAGAAACTGATAGATACCAATTCCATATTAATATTATCATGAGATTTATTCCATAGAAATTAGTATGAGTGGCTTACTTTAGGTACTTGACAATTCTTTGACGGAAATAAATAGAATGAATGAAATATATGAATGAATGGAATGAGAAAAAATATAGCAGCAATACATCAAACTAACTTATATACAATTATTGACCTAGTATACCATTAACAGCACTTAAGAAGGGCCTCACTGAACTATAAATAAAATCCGGAGAAGAAAAACTAAAATGATTAAGGGAATTAATTGGACACAGGTGTTTTTGAAGTGGGTGCTAAGGGGAGAAAAGCATTCCCATGTATCTTCATCTTTAATGATGCATATGACACAAACTGACAAAAATAAGACTGTAATCAGTAGAATTTTATTTCATCAATCCTAGGAAAAGGTACAAAGCTAAAGACATAACAATTTTCAAAGGGAGCTCACTCAAGTTTGTGAATGGTATATTCACAGAAGTTATTCAGCTCAATGTCAAAACATGTCCTACCAAAAGTCTTTTTTGAATTCATGGTTGAGAAGAGCTGCCTGAATGGCAGAACTGAACAGTGATCTAGCCAATATAACACTCTTCAGACTCAAAAAAAAAAAAAAAAAAAAAAAAAAGACAATAGAGAAATTATGCATTCTCCAGATACTGGCAGGTCTTACTCTATTTCACAGTGAATTAATATATGTCAAGTGTTTAGAGGTACAAAGTAAATGCTATATGAGTCTTTATAATTAAAACGGTTAAAGGAGTAACTGAGGCAAAATCTTCATAAACCTCAAATTACCCTTTTTTCCTAATTTTCTCTTCACAGAAGGCTCTTTTCTATTTTTCTGATTTTTTTTTATTGTATCACTTGAACTCACTACTTTTATTTCTGGCATCCTTCTCTAGTAATATCTTGAATAGTATTAAAGTAACCTTGATAAAAAGAAAAAAGAAAAGTCCCATAAAGTGTTATGGACTGAGACAATCACTGCTTGCTTAGAAATGAATTGTGTTCTAATGTCTTTTAAAACATATAGCTGTCTGGTTAAGGATGATTAATAATTAGAAAATTAATGAATTTTTCTTTGGTTGCCCTCTGTGTCCCCAGCTTTTAGTTTTGGCTATGTTTATGTTAGAGGCTTTGCAAGGCAAATTCATTTTACCTGGGGACATGCTGAATAACATCAGATGTTGAACATTCATATATTAAAAGAGAATAACGTTTTTACCAGGAGTGGTGAGAAGGACAGATAAAACAGTTGTCTCATATGCTACGGTCACTATTATATATTTGAGAATAATAATGTCTAAGAAGACATTTTGTCATTTTAGTATAATTTTTGGATTATCAATTTTTTTGTTTATCAAGTGGTGTCTGACAGTTTTGTAGCAAGCTGGAATATTCTGCTTATGAACTGCTCTTACTTGAAAAGAGAATGAAGAGGTTCATTTTCCCTGCGGTATTTCTAGGTATGAGAAAGGATGGCCTTGCATTATTGTTAGACTCCAGGTTTAGTAAGTATTTTCTTCTTAGAAAGTGTCTAATGCCGTAAGGTTACTGGTTGGTTTTGTAACTCCTACAAAAATGTAAAAGGACCTTGACACTATGCAAATCCTAACACAGTGCTCAGAAGAAATACTTTATTCCATAGGGAATGCTAATTCATCTTAAATCTCTAGGTTTAAAGAATACAAAACCTGAAACAATCTTTCTGAGCAAAATGACTTTGCTTTAAAAAAATCATCCTTTAAAAACATGTATAATTTTTTAATTTTCAGCTTTATTTTACATTTTAAAAATTCATGTAAGAAAGAATCTGAGGTAATGTGACTAACAAACCTTCCAGATACTTACCTGAGTAGATAGAAATATATGTGAATATACAGTGAATATACATGAATACTTATGAATTATGTTTGCTTTATCTTCCTTTTCTAAAGATATCTTACTTAGTAAAAGCTGGTCTTCTATTTGAAGCAATGAAATAAACAGATTTTCATTTCCTGAAACTTAACACATCTTTATAACATTGAGGCTCTTCAAAAGTTTCTATTTCCCAAGCAACTGTGAATCCAAAGTCTTGATTTTTATAAAAGAACTACAAGTGCAAACAAAATGAAATATGTATATATTATGTATTCTTCAGTTGTAGTATTATACTAAAAAATGTATTTGTGTTACACAATTTCTACATCAGTTAATATACTTCAACAATTAACAAAGATTGTCCAGCCTTACTCATTCATCTTTCTAACAGATGTTCTTAACATGGGTACCAATGCTACAATAAGACATGTTCTAAAATGCACAGAATTAGTCCTAAAATGAGAAAAAAATTGTAAATATAAGTTGTTATTGCATTAGCCTCAGTGAAAGCTAGTTTAACCCGTTAGTGTAACAGGTACAGCTCTTATTTTAACTGTTTGTTTGTTTGTTTGTTTGTTTGTTTGTTTTTGCTAAAAAATATTAATAACTCTTCAGTCTCCACTGGTTAGATTCCAGTGTCAGGCCTGCTTAACTCGGACATTCTTTTTGAATTATCTGAATACATACACCCTTGGAGTTCTAGTCTCATCCTCAATGCATGGGGCATATGCACATTAGGATTCCTCAAACATGTACTCAGAGCACAGCTACAGCACAAGAGATATTTTGCTTTAACGGCACTAGCTGCTGCTCTCATTGCTGCTCTTATATCCTCTTTGTAGTTTCTTTGTCCTTGCTATAGGCCCATTATCCACCAGTGCCAAAATCTGCTCTAACTGCAAATGCTAGGAGAAAGACAAACTTTTCTCCCGTAACAGTGAGCTGCAGGTCCCCAGTTCCTCTTAAATTGGAAAAACATGTTTCTATTCTTTTTTTTTTTTTGCCATTTTTTTTAGGTTGTAAATTTTTTTTTTATATACTTTAAGTTCTAGGGTACATGTGCACAACGTGCAAGTTTATTACCTATGTATACATGTGCCATGTTGGTGTGCTGCACCCAATAACTCGTCATTTACATTAGGTATATCTCCTAATGTTATCCCCCCCCCCCTCCTCACAATAGGACCCAGTGTGTGATGTTCCCCTTCCTGTGTCCAAGTGATCTCATTGTTCAATTCCCACCTATGAGTGAGAATATGTGGTATTTGGTTTTCTGCTCTTACAATAGTTTGCTGAGAATGATGGTTTCCAGCTGCATCCATGTCCCTACAAAGGATACGAACTCATCCTTTTTCTTAATCCAGTCTGTCATTGATGGACATTTGGGTTGATTCCAAGTCTTTGCTATTGTGAATAGGGCCGCAATAAACATACGTGTGCATGTGCCTTTATAGTAGCATGACTTATAATTCTTTCGGTATATCTCCAGTAAAGGGATGGCTGGGTCAAACGGTATTTCTATTTCTAGATCCTTGAGAAATTGCCACTGTTTTCCACAATGGTTGAACTAGTTTACAATCCCACCAACAGTGTAAAAGTGTTCCTATTTCTCCACATCTTCTCCAGCACCTGTTGTTTCTGATTTTTTAATGATTGCCATTCTAACTAGTGTGAGATGGTATCTCATTGTGGTTTTGATTTGCATTTCTCTGATGGCCAGTGATGATGAGCATTTTTTCATGTGTCTGTTGGCTGTATGAATGTCTTCTTTTGAGAAGTGTCTGTTCATATCCTTTGCTCACTTTTTGATGGGGTTGTTTGTTTTTTTCTTGTAAATTTGATTGGGTTCTTTATAGGTTCTGGATATTAGCCCTTTGTCAGATGAGTAGATTGCAAAAATTTTCTCCCATTCTGTAGGTTGCCTGTTCACTCTGATGGTAGTTTCTTTTGCTGTGCAGAAGCTCTTTAGTTTAATTAGATCCCATTTGTCAATTTTGGCTTTTGTTGCCGTTGCTTTTGGTGTTTTAGACATGAAGTCCTTGCCCATGCCTATGTCCTGAATGGTATTACCTAGGTTTTCTTCTAGGGTTTTTATAGTTTTTATATTTTTTAATGTTATAGAGACTAACATTTAAGTCTCTAATCCATCTTGAATGAATTTTCATATACGGAGTAAGGAAAGGAACCAGTTTCAGCTTTCTACTTATGGCTAGCCAATTTTCTCAGCATCATTTGTTAAATAGACACTCCTTTCCCCATTTCTTGTTTTTGTCAGGTTTATCAAAGATCAGATGGCTGTAGATGTGTGGTATTATTAATGAGGACTCTGTTCTGTTCCATTGGTCTATATCTCTGTGTTGGTACCAGTACCATGCTGTTGGTACCAGTACCAGTACAGTTACTGTAGCCTTGTAGTACAGTTTGAAGTCAGGTAGCATGATGCCTCCAGCTTTGTTCTTTTGGCTTAGGATTGTCTTGGCAATGCGGGGTCTTTTTTGGTTCCATATGAACTTTAAATCAGCCTTTTCCAATTCTGTGAAGAAAGTCATTGGCAGCTTAAGGGTAATGGCACTGAATCTATAAATTACCTTGTGCAGTATGGCCATTTTCACGATATTGATTCTTCCTATCCATGAGCATGGTATGTTCCTCCATTTGTTTGTGTCCTCTTCTATTTCACTGAGCAGTGGTTTGTAGTTATCCTTGAAGAGGTCCTTTACATCCCTTGTAAGTTGGATTCCTAAGTATTTTATTCTCTTTGAAGCAATTGTGAATGGAAGTTCATTCATGATTTGGCTCTCTGTTTGTCTGTTACTGGTGTATCAGAATGCTTGTGATTTTTGCACATTGATTTTGTATCCTGAGACTTTGCTGAAGTTGCTTATCAGTTTAAGGAGATTTTGGGCTGAGACAATGGGGTTTTCTAAATATACAATCATGTCATCTGCAAATAGAGATAATTTGACTTCTTCTTTTCCTAACTGAATACGCTTGATTTCTTTCTTTTGCGTGATTGCCCTAGCCAGAACTTCCAACACTATGTTGAATAGGAGTGGCAAGAGAGGGCATCCCTGTCTTGTGCCAGTTTTCAAAGGGAATGCTACAAGTTTTCGCCCATTCAGTATGATATTGGTTGTGGGTTTTTCATAAATAGCTCTTACTATTTTGAGATACGTTCCATCAATGCTGAATTTATTGAGAGTTTTTAGCATGAAGGGCTGTTGAATTTTGTCAAAGGCCTTTTCTGCATCTACTGAGATAACCATGTGGTTTTTGTCTTTGGTTCTGTTTATATGCTGGATTATGTTTATTGATTTGCATATGTTGAACCAGCCTTGCATCCCAGGGATGAAGCCCACTTGATCATGGTGGATAAGCTTTTTGATGTGCTGCTGGATCCGGTTTGCCAGTATTTTATTGAGGATATTTACATTGATGTTCATCAGAGATATTGGTCTAAAATTCTCTTTTTTTGTTGTATCTCTGTCAGGCTTTGGTATCAGGATGATGTTGGCCTCATAAAATGAGTTAGGGAGGATTCCCTCTTTTTCTATTAATTGGAATAGTTTCAGAAGGAATGGTACCAACTCCTCTTTGTACCTCTGGTAGAATTCAGCTGCGAACCCGTCTAGTCCTGGACTTTTTTTGGTTGGTAGGCTATTAATTATTGCCTCAATTTCAGAGCCTGCTATTGGTCTATTCAAGGATTCAACTTCTTCCTGGTTTAGTCTTGGGAGAGTGTAAGTGTCCAGGAAGTTATCCATTTCTTCTAGGTTTTCTAATTTATTTGTGTAGAGGTGTTTATAGTATTCGCTGATGGTAATGTGTATTTCTGTGGGGTTAGTGGTGATATCCCCTTTATCATTTTTTATTGCACCTATTTGATTCTTCTCTCTTTTCTTCTTTATTAGTCTTGCTAGCAGTCTATCAATTTTGTTGATCTTTTCAAATGGACTAAATGGTCCAATTAAAAGACACAGACTGGCAAACTGGATAGAGTCAAGACCCATCAGTTTGCTGTATTCAGGAGACCCATCTCACATGCAGAGACACACATAAGCTCAAAATAAAGGGATGGAGGAAGATCTACCAAGCAAATGGAAAACAAAAAAAAAAAAAAGCAGGGGTTGCAATCCTAGTCTCTGATAAAACAGACTTTAAACCATCAAAGACCAAAAGAGACAAAGAAGGCCATTACATAATGGTAAAGGGATCAATTCATCAGGGAGAGCTAACTATACTAAATATATATGCACCCAATACAAGTGCACCCAGATTCATAAAGCAAGTCCCTAGAGACTTACAAAGAGACTTAGACTCCCATACAATAATAATGGGAGACTTTAACACCCCACTGTCAACATTAGACAGATCAACGAGACAGAAAGTTAACAAGGATATCCAGGAATTGAACTCAACTCTGCACCAAGCGGACCTAATAGACTTCTACAGAACTCTCCACCTAAAATCAACAGAATATACATTCTTCTCAGCACCACATCGCACTTATTCCAAAATTGACCACATAGCTAGAAGTAAAGCACTCCTCAACAAATGTACAAGAACAAAAATTATAACAAATTGTCTCTCAGACCACAGTGCAATCAAACTAGAACTCAGGATTAAGAAACTCAATCAAAACCGCACAACTACATGGAAACTGAAAAACCTGCTCCTGAATGACTACTGGGTGCATAACGAAATGAAGGCAGAAATAAAGATGTTCTTTGAAACCAATGAGAACAAAGATACAACATACCAGAATCTCTGGGACACATTTAAAGCAGTGTGTAGAGGGAAATTTATAGCACAAAATGCCCACAAGAGAAAGCAGGAAAGATCTAAGATTGACACCCTAACATTACAATTAAAAGATCTAGAGAAGCAAGAGCAAAAGCTAGCAGAAGGCAAGATATAACTAAGATCAGAGCAAAACTGAAGGAGATAGAGACACAAAAAACCTCCAATAATTCAATGAATCCAGGAGCTGGTTTTTTGAAAAGATATTTCTATTCTTTAAAAAGAAGTTTATATTTTCAGTAAGGATAAAAGTTTGCTTGTAGAGCAAATCAGCTATATTTCAGTTAGTCAATGATTTTCTCAACTTCTCCTGAGTAAAAATAAAATAGCGTTAAAAGGCAGGAGGGAACAGAGAAAGGAAAATGCAGTCAGAGAAGAGGTCCGTTTCAAAGACTGGGATTCCATGAGACCCAAACAGGCACACTTTCTACTTTCCTTATGGTCTCTCAATGTAAATGTCACTTTTAAGCAACTGAACAGGATCGAAAAGACCAAAAGCCCTTCAGTCCAGCCCTAAGAAGCCTTTAAATTTCTCACATTCACTGGGTATCAGTCATTTCAGAATAAAATATCAATAAATGAAAACAATTGGATCACCTTCTAGTTTATTACTTTAGAGGAGTTATTTTGCAGACTGAACTTTAGTTGCATTAATAATAATCTTTATGCTCAGGTGTGTGTCCTTACAAAAATTAGGAGAAAAATTCCAGTCTGCTGACTTTATCAAAGTATAACTTATGTTTTTGGTGGGTGAAGCTCTTTATCTTCCCAAGTTCTTTAATGAAAGAACATACGCTCATGTTTAATGATTCTCATTATAGAAGCACTTTCTTGTAATACTACATTCAGGAACCTGAAGGAGTCACCTAGAATATAGACTACACGAATTATAATGAAACCTATGCAATACACACAGGGGATATGACTTGACCTGCATTGGCACCAGGTCTTTAAAATAAGGAGTTCTCCATTGCAGTATTTTAATAAGCAACTTTTTGCTGTAGTAAAATTATTTTAACATAAACTTTTTTCAAATTAAAACGATCAAGAGTTGTTGAAGAACAGTTACTGTGCTGTGTCAGTTCTTTTTATCTGTTTTGAGGAAACACAATAAGATTTAATATGATTGCTGTCAATGGCATACTGTAACTTAGTCCAACCAATAATGTTGTCACTAACAGCCAACTTTGATAAAATAACATCAGGCAAAAAGACTATTCATGCCATGAATCCTCTTTGAAATGTGTCTTCAGCCCTAAGCTGAGGAGGTTGTTTCTAATGATCTTGACACTTCTCTTTGATGAATGAAACATTATCTAAGGCTTACGTTCCTATGGAATAGTCCACATTGCCAGTATAGATAAGAATTTATTTGGTGAGACTGAATTTAGATACCAAGTTTATCTTGTATGTATAAATAATTGGTATAAGCCTAAGAAGCCAAAATGGATTACTAGGATTGGAAATGTTACAGTATCTATATGTAAAATCGATGTACTTTTCTAATAGAGAATTTATTTTCCCAGGCCCATGATGCCTACTCACATTTGTATAGCAGTTCATACATTTCAAAGACCTCATAAGTTATTTTGTCTTCAAAAAAATTATGTGGACATACTAAGTCACTATAATTCTCCCATTTTTCAAATGATAAGAATGAGTTAGGGGAAATGCTTTTCTTGGAATCCGAGCTTCTTATTTCCAATCTATCCCCCTGACTTGTGTCATACTCCCTGTAAAACCCCATATCTGCAAAATGGTAAACTTGATTAGTGTGCTAGAGGACAAAATTATCACAAAAAGCTTATTGTGATAATTTTATTATATGTAGTGTTCCTTAATTCTATATCAGAAAGTGACTCTGAAAACACACATACATACAACCTAAGATTTTACTAACAGTTAAGCGAAGTATATTGGCCTAAGTCAGAACAAGAGCTTCCTTAACAATACTATGTAATTCTGGGCTTCTTTATTGCTAGTCCATGGAAGGTAGATTGCCATAATATCTCTCTAGCAGATAAAATTGTTTTTCAGTGTTTGAGCCTTGATGCCTAAAAATGCACTGTTTTTGAGATTAATGGCAAAATAGGTCAACTTCCTGAATTTCTTTACTCCTGACATGAGCCTGACTTCTGGTTTTTCTATTACAGGCTTAGGTCTAGTGAACCTTAAGCCATGCACTTACAGGAAAGCTTTTATGCATATCACAATAGTATGAGTTACTGCTGATGCAGCTGTCACTCTTATTCTTCTGAGTATTTCTTTCACTCTTTTGCTGATGCCATTATGAAAATTAGTGCTGGCACAGCCTTCAAGGCACTTAATATCCTCTCTTATTTATGTGGTTATCTTATTCTTAAAATTTTGTTTGCAAAGAAGGTAATAATTACATATGGAGGGGCAGAAACTCTATAGAGTTTCTACTTGTAGGTTTTCTGGATTTATATTGAGGTATCTCACAAATTAAAAAGCAAAAGCAATCAAATAGCAGAAAGTTTTTTAAATCTATGTAACCTAAACACAAAAACACATCATGACCTGTAATCCCAGCACTTTGGCAGGCTGTGGCAGGTGGATCACCTAAGGTCAGGAGTTTGAGAGCAGCCTGGCCAACATGGTGAAACCCCATCTTTGCAAAAAATACAAAAATTAGCCCAGCATGGTGGCTCACACCTGTAATCCCAGCTACTTGTGAGGTTGATGCACGAGAATCACTTGAATCTGGGAGGCAGAGATTGCATTGAGTCAAGATGGTGCCACACTGCATTTCAGCTTGGGCCACAAAGTAAGACTCTGTCTCAAAAAAAAAAAAAGAAAGAAAAAAAGACCATCATAATAAGACTTGTTTCTTCTCATTATTAACTGTGTAATTAAATGTGATGGAGTTTATTGTTTCATTTTCTACTTTAATAGGATGAGTTTTCTGTGGCACTGTAATTGTTCTGTCATTAGTTTTCATTTCTTAATTATTAAATATGGATTTAGAAGTAATCAAATTTTATATCTGACTAACCTCTAGGTTTTTATACTTCTAATGCATGGTCTGTGTTCAATTAAGAACAAAATCTCAGTTTTCTTATTTACACTCTGTGTTCATTTTCAATACCTCTAAAAAATATTTTCCAGAATTCCTATATTTAGAATGTAACTGACAAAATGATGAAGAAATATGAAAAGTCAAAGACAAAATTTGGAATGAGGACACTGAAACTGAAGATATATTACCATGCTAAAACAATCAAAAGCTGTCAGTTTTCACCCCATCTATAATTCTGTTGACTACTTTTAAATTTAAGATGTATTTTTCATAACGGTGAATAGAAAGAATTTTATCACAAGTATCTGAATGAGCTAAAAAAAGCAATACCTATGCATAACATGTCACTTGTAATAAGGACATCTTTTAATATTGAAACATAATAAAATTATAAATCAGTAATAATCCACAGCATAATAAAAATTAAATGAGAAATTTAAACAAAGTTGGTTGAAAGTCATCAAAAACCAAAAGATACTTTTGGAAATGTTTCAGTCACTGTAAATATTTTACTATCTTCACATTTTTGTTAAAGTAATTTCATTTTTTTTTTCTCAGCAGAAGTCAGTTAAATTTATGTTGGAGGAGTTATATGATGACTTACAGATGCTTTCATATTTTACCTTGGTTTAAGTGTTCTTCAAATTATACTTGGAACAATAACAAACAAGTAGATAACTGCCTATTAATACTTTAGAACATCAAAAGGGAGCAGTATAAAATATTTTTGGAAGCAGTCTATCCACTGACAGATGAATGGATAAAGAAAATGTGGTGTATACATGCAAGAGAATACTATTCTGCCTTTAAAAAACAAGAAATTCTGCCATTCGTAACAACATGAGTGAACTTGGGACATCAGGCCAAGTGAGATAAAATAGACAAATACTACATAATTCCATTTGTATAAGAAATTTAAAATAGTCAAATTCATGGAAGCAGAGAATAAAATGGTGGTTGCCAGAGGCTTAGGGGAGGAGGAAACAAGGATGTATTAGACAAAGGGTACAAAGCTTCAGTCATGCAAGATGAGTAAGTCCTAGAGATCTACTGTACAGCATAATGTGTATATTCAATAATTCTGTATCATACACCTGAAAACTTGCTGAAGGGCAGATTTCATGTTGTGTTCTTACCACCAAATAACAATAAGTAAAGAAGACAGGAAGAAAATTTTAGAGGTGATGAATACGTTTATGGCATAAAACAAAAGGTGACCATTTGTTTTATGAATATACACTTATCTCCAAACTCATCAAGTTGCATACATTAAATATGTACAGCATTTTGTATGTCAATCTTACGTCAATAAAGTGGTTTAAAAGAACATATATATGTATGTATATATATGTATGTGTATGTATGTATGTGTATATAGATGTGTGTGTGTATATAAAATCACCTATGCTATGTCAAAAATAAAATTTGAGCTTTTGGAAGTTGATAAGTATTGGTACATTGCAATTTTTACTTAATTTAATAGTACCACTTTAAATAAAAAAATTTTAATTTCAGAACAACATATATGTATCCTGGGTTCTATTTGATAATTATACTGTTGCTTATTGATCAGTGAAAGCTTATATAAAATGAAAAACTGATATAAAAAGACATATAGCAAAACTACACCCTCCTTCTACTTTTTCTTCTAGGATGCCCTATAACAGCACAGCTTCAGGCACAAAAACCTTTCTTCAAGTTCTGACATTCCTAAAGTATAGGTATAATATGAATAACTCTTCATAAATTTAATTAATGACCTCTTATTAAGTCATTTAAACCTAAAATACACATATCTACAACAATAATACATCATATCTTTTAGATGGTTTTTGTGTTTTATCTCATCAATGAGATGTCAAGTCCTCATTTTTCTATGTTTGATATATTCTGTATATTTAAAATATTATTAATTACTCTTGACTTCTTTATTTTAAAGGACAATTTGCTTTACTATAAAATACTACAATTGAAAATATTTCTATTTAGGTAAATTGTGGCATTTTGAAGCTAATGAATAGCAAATCAGATTATATAGTTCCTAAGAAGTAAAAGATGACTCTTGAATACTAACATTTAAATTTTTGGTTACATTTTATCGATACATTTTCATGCATCAGTTGGTACCTTTAGCCATCTCTAACGATGATATAAGCCTAATGTAACACTAGATCAGCCTTTTACTAAAAGTTTCAAATCATTCAAAGGCACTTACCATGTTCCAGCCAGGATAGAGGTAGTCTGTACCAACAAATTCGAAGTAGTGAGCAAACCCTTCCTTCAGCCACACGTCTTCCCACCACACAGGCGTCACAAGGTCACCAAACCACTGCGGTAACAAAATTAATGGTCATCAAATCAAACAAAATCTATCCCCAAACTATTTTATCTAAAATTGCATGTATTAAACTATGATGATTATAACTGGAATTAATTCCCCAATTGATTTTGTGATCTTAAAATGCGTTGTGGCAAAACTGTATTGATTTATTTGAGTACTTGGGCAACACTAGTTTTTTTTATACTTGCTTTCAGAGAGGAACAAAAAAGAATGATCAATGAACACAAAAGAATATTTGACTTGGAGAAGAAAGGGCTCAGGGGAGAAAAACTGATGAGAGCTGTCTTCAAATATTTGAAGACCTATTATGTAGAAGAGGTAAGGCTTGTTTCTTGTGACCCTACAAGTGACAAACCAGGACTAATGAATGGAACTTAGCATGGGTAAATGTCTGCTGAAAATGCAGAAAACCCTCTAACAGACTGAGATGGCCAAAGATGGGAAAATACTGCCTTGAAAGGTAGTGAGCAGTTCATCACAGGAGGTATGTAAGCATCACCCTCTAGTGGCAGAGGCAATTCAGAGAAGATATTTGCTGATTGATAAAACTAAGGGTTTTTGAGGTCCCTCACACTTGACTTTCCATGATTCTATTATAATAAGGATTTAGACCAAAAAAATTCTCTAAGATGCCTTTATGAAAAATAATGTAATTTTAAAAGGTATTTTGATTAGACAATGATGTATTATTTCGAAACTTGCTTAGTTCAGGAAAACGTTAAAGGAATTCTTTTCTCATTAAAAAGCAAAAAATACATTATATGCCAGGAGCTAGCCTAAAGACAGGATTCAGTGAAGAAAAGTTAGATAATGTTCCTCCTAATGCAGCTGACATTTTATTGTAGAGGCATGGGGGGTGAGGGGAGGTAGACAATAAAAAAATAAATAAGCAAATGAACAATGCAATTTCAGATCCTAACAAAGTGCTACAGGAATGAGGGAGGAACTGCTTTACATTGTAAAACCAAAAACATTCTCCCTAAGCAAGTGACATTTGAGCCCAGACTTCAATGATAAGGGAGAGCCAGTCATGAGAAAGGCTTGGGAAGGAGAATTTCAGGGACATGTAATTAACCCTTAATGTGAAGACTCTACGTGGGAATGAGCTATTTAAGAAACAGAAGAAAGACCTGTGTGGCTGGAACATAGCGGACCAGGAGGAGGAAAGCGTGAAAGAGTCCAGAAAGGCAGGCAAGTACCAGATCATGTATGGCTTTAGCAGCCACATTAACAAGCTTGGCTGACAGTTTCAATAGTAACAGTAAAGTATCTATTCTTCAAGAGAATCTTTCATTGAAATACAAATAAAATCAGCTCTCAGTATGTTGAGGACCACAAAGTAAATGTTTAATCTTTTAATAACTTTTTAAATAAAAAATGCATGTTTCTCCTGTAACTTGAAATCCTATCTTCAGAATTGTGACTACAAATCAGCGGGCAGGAAAGGTAACATAGAAATTAATTGGTTAATGACAATGGAAATTATTTTAAGTATTTCTCCTAGCTTCTGGTTCTTTACTCCATAGTAAGTGGCCTACAAATACTAAGCTATAACAAGAAAGTAACTTAGAATATGAAACAAATGAAATCCAGTTCTCCGAACAATTATACATTATCAGTGCACTTTCACTTCAACAGAACTATATATCTAACTTGTCATTTATAGGAGCATTCAAAAAGCAAACTGCTTTTGTCTCAAATAATTACAAGATATACAGTCAAAACCATCCTCTTTAGTATAGACTAGGAGCCCCAGACATCTCTGCAAAGGATCCCCTTAAGCCTGGGGTAAGGAACACACCTCAGAGATCTGGTCAACAAGGCAGATACAAACATCTTACAGGTTCAGTGCAAAAAACTGACATTTAGGGGCCAGGCATGGTGGCTCAGGTCTATAATCCCAGCACTTTGGGAGGTCAAGGTGGGTGGATCAACTGAGGTCAAGAAGTTCAAGACCAGCCTGGCCAAGATGGTGACACCCCGTCTCTACTAAAAATATAAAAATTTAGCTGGGTATGGTGGTAGGCACCTGTAGTCCAGCTACTTGGGAAGTTGAGGCAGGAGAATCACTTGAACCTGGGAGGCGAAGATTGCAGTGAGCCAAGATTGCACCATTGCACTCCAACCTGGGTGACAGAGTAAGACTCGGTCGCAAAAAAAAAAAAGCTGACATTTATGTAAACAGTCGTCTGGCCCGCATCACTTCATCATTAAGTCAGTATTCATTTATTAGCATTTAACAGTTTACCTTCTTTCACTGACAGCATTTTTCACATCACTTTTTCCTTCGTTTTTTCAGCTTTCATAAAGGTGTGGGGTTTACAATTTATTGAAATCACACTGTATCACAGTGAGATTTCTGGTGTTACAAGTTTAAAGCTATCCATAAATACTGGTAACCAGGACAGGTATCACTTTCTGTTGGCATGGACATCTATTTTCAGTGACTTTTTCCCACTAAAATTAAGATTCAAATAAGCACTGCGAAATCTAATGCCGTCCATTCATTGTGAGAAAATGCATAAAATCAAAATGAAATTAATTTTATCTTAGCTTCACTACAAAGTTGGCTAATTTACATATGAATTTCTAAACATGCCAAGACAAAAAATATCAATCATTTGAGAACAAAGAGTCCACGGCTGAGTTAGTGAAAGACTTCCTAAGTGTCTATGTGGTGGGAAAAGGGGAATTAACAAATTGATTTCAGCAAAAGCAAATTTTGACACGTACACAAAACTCAGCTGCATCTTGCAGCAATGCAATAAATCATTGCCATCACTGCACTTACCCTATATACACACTGATAATCACAAGAAAATACAGAAAGATTGATAACTGACTAGATAGGGGCTCCATAGAGGCTGCTGGGTGGCAGTGCCATCTCACTGCTCAACTAAATGGAATGACAGTGGCTTACTCAATACGACCAGGGTGTTTGTTTTTGTTTATCCTATGATTGAAGAAAAATGACATATCTTCCAGAAAGAACTACACAGTGCTCCATATAAAATTAAAACTTATTTGGGAGGATAATAATTTAGCTCTTAATGTAGCTATTCAAAATCATTCTCAATAGCTTTTACATTATACTTACACCTGATTCTTTTTCTCATACCTGGTGACATATCTCATGAACAATGACCATGGTGACATCCAGCAAATAAGAAATAGATGAAACACTGGGATCCAGCAGTATTCTTTGTTCCACAAAAATACTTAGTCCCCAGTTCTCCATAGCAGCATACGGATGCTTAGGCACAGCTAAAAGATCTAGAAATAAAATAAAACAGTTCCAAAGGCTTTAACAAAGACACCAGATTCTGAATTTATGTCCTAAAAATGTCCAGAAATCCTAATTATAAGGGATACTTGATGTGACTTAGTGATTTTTTTTTTTTTTTTTTTTTGGCAAATTAAACTACCTGCCATTTCTACATGACAGCAGAAATATAGGCTATCACTGCTAATGCTGGTCATATCCATTCATCACAGTTCATTTTCAAGCCCAGTGCTATAGGTAGCTGGAAGTATCAGTGCCATTATTGATGGGCCCATCCTAATAAATTTCATAAGTCAAGGAAACCAAATGCAGCAGGAGCCTACAGAGGCAAAGGCGTTGTGCCTTCTAATGAAAATATATTTGACTAAATGCAGTAAATACTATATTCTTACATTTACCTCAGTATTGTATAAGAGAAAACATTTTATATCTGGTTTAAAATGTGGTGTTATTTTTCTAATTGCTTAAATTCTAGTATATTTTTTCAATTATATTAAAAGAAAGATGTTACATGTAAATATATCTTACAGAGAAAGCTTTGCTAGTGGATATAATGGAAAAAAAAAACCTAAAAACTATTGAGGGACCCACAGACTCTGGTCTGGCTCTGTCATCAACTAGCTATGCAACATCAGTAAATCACTTAACTTCTTAAGACCACAATTCCCTCACCTATGAAATAAGGTCATTAGCCTTAATTATCTCTAAAATACCTTCTAGCTCCAAATATCTACAATTAGATGATTCTAAGATCTGTGCTTATTTTAAAAGGTCATAGAGGTATTATCAACTTCTGGTTATGGTGACACAAAGAGTTCATGCTTTGATGTACTCCCTCTGCTCCAGAGGCATAGTGATGATAAATAAAATATTAAAAGGGAAAACGAAAAAAACATCTCCAGGCTTAAAAATAAACCTCTCCCTGGACCAGAAATGGTACAGAAATGCAAAGTGGTGATTGCATGTGAAGCCACAGGCCTGCTGGGCACTGGCTCCAGCATTAGGCAGTGGCGGCTGGGAATTGGCTCTGGCAGATCCTTCCAGAGCCAAAAGGACCTAAGCCATGCTGACTACTTAATGCCAGGGATTGAGGTAGGGCACGCATGCTCATGAAAACAGGTTAAAAAAAGCTGGCGCTCCTTGCTTCCTGGGAAAGTCAGTAAGTGGAAGGGTAGAAATTTGAACCCAGCAGCCTGGCTCCAGCACCTGTGCTTTTAATCACAATGCCAAGCATAGTGTTTACAGTCTCTGACTCAGAAGTTCTACTTCTCGATACAACCCTGGGGTAACTCCCTACGATGCAACAGGAAATTGTATAAGAATGTTCGCTATAGTATTGTTTGTACAGGTGAAAAGGGAAAATCAAGTGCGTTTAAGCAAGGTAAAGGACAAAGAAACTGAGAAATAGGTATATAAAGGAATATTACACAGCAATCAAAACAATTGATCTTACCACTAGATTCTAACACTACATACATCAACATGGACAATCTCAGAAAGAGAATATCGAGGAAATAAGTGAAGAGTAAAATGACCCTATAATAACATCCACTATTTAAAAACAAGTAGAATAACACCATGTGTTGTAAATGGATATTCATACATGAACACATGCACAGAGACGGTAATGGCAAGATGCACACACAAACACACATACAGCAATGATAAACATTAAAGTCATGATGGCTTAATGGAAGAAAGGAGGGGAAAAGGATGGAAGACTATCACACAGTGAATTAAAAAAAATATGTTTTTAATAAGAATATTTCACTGTTGGTGGTATGGGTTATAACATTACTGATTCTTTTCCACATGCTTTAAATATTTCAAAATAAGAAAAAGAATAAAATGGTCAACAGTCTTATAATAAGGTTGATTTTTCTTTATTCCTGGCTTTACAAAATATCTTCTCAGCATTGGTTGTGGGTATTTGTTGTTGCTGTTTCTGTTTGTTTGAGATGGAGTCTCACTCTGTCGCCCAGGCCAGAGTGCAGTGGCGCAATCTTGGCTCACTGCAACCTCCACCTCCTGGGTTCAAGCGATTTTCCTGCCTCAGCCTCCCGAGTAGCTGGGATTACAGGCATGCACCACCACGCCCAGCTAATTTTTGTGTTTTTAGTAGAGACGGAGTTTCACCATATTGGCCAGGCTGGTCTTGAACTCCCGACCTCATGATCTAACCACCTCGGCCTCCCAAAGTGCTGGGATTACAGGTCTGAGCCATTGCACCTGGCCGGTTGTGGTCTTAAGTCTGAAATGTATATTAAAGTAAGTCAAATATGACCCCGTCTTCTGCTACATTTTAGACTAAGCATGAGGGCATAACAGCTATAACACACAAAAAAAGGGAAATATGAGGTAATAGTTGAAGAATTAAGAGTGCTGAGCGAGAGAAAAAACAAATCTGATTGGGGAGGTTTTCAAAGAGATGGTACTTAAGTTGAACTTCAAAAGGTAAATAGGATATCAAAGGGCAGAAACAAGTAATCTGCGTACTCACATATACAATAAATACTGATTGAACATCTCCTTTGCTCAGTATAGACATGGTTTTGCCCTGTCCTGCAAGCTCCTTGCTCTCTGTCATCATCGTGCTTATATGCATATGTGAGTGTGTGCAGGAGGTCAATTAACCAGTAATAAATGAATGAGAAAATTAGTAAATGATAAATGCTACAAAAAAAAAGTAACAGAGTAAGATATTGATTGATTGGTGGGGTAGGTGTGGTGTGGTCAAGGCAGCCCTCTCTAAGGTAGTCACATTTCATCTGAGATGTGAGCAATGGTAGAAACTAGCTTGTTTGAAATCGGAAGTGCATTCTAAGAGAGGACAACAAATGCAAAGGCCCTAAGGTGAAAATGAGACAAGTATGCTAGACAAAGAAGGTTGATGTGGCTGAAATATATAAAGAGAAGTAACACAGATCAGAGAACTGGTATGAATTTTAAGTTCATAAGCAACAGATATTCTTTTATATAAGATTTTACCTTAACACCTTGTCTAAATATGTATGAACAAACCAGATAACAGGACCACAATGTGTCAACTTTTTCACCAGTAGATGGCAACAACAGTAGCAGGTCTGGTGTCATTTACTTGTAGCAACATGTGACTAATGAACAAGCCTTCTGACCCAAGCCTGTGACAAAGTAGAGGCAATTCTGTAACCTGTAGTCCTCCAGGAGCCAAGAGTAGTCGGTCATCAGGGCTAAACGAGCATATCAAGCCACACATTGGGATTTGGATTGGCTCAAATAGCACAGGAAGAAGACTCGACACATATGAGCCAGATGTGGTCTAGGAGTTTGGAATAAAGAGGAAGGTAGACTTGGGTGCATTTGTCAGAAACCAAAAGCCTGACTAACAGCATAAGGAGATATGGTGTGGAAACAACTGGAGGCTGGTGATAAAGATATCAGGCACTGGTGACCTAAGCAGGCAGCTGGTTACATACTGGAATTGAGAGGTATGAGGTTACAAAAGTCAGGCCTGGGTAACAAGATTACAGATCAACCAAACAAGGACTCTTCAGCAAATGGAGCCAGAGTCAAATTAAAGTCATTAAAGAATAGAGTAAAACACAGATCAGCAGTAGAGGACGGCTTCTTATATATACACAGGTTTTATAATAAATATGAGGAACCATGATTATAGATGGCAGAGTAGGGAAAAAATAAAGAAAACATTGTATGCTACTAACCTTATAATAGTGTATTGAAGAAACTTAGATTTTCTTGAAGCAACTATGGAGAAGTATTTTTAATTGTGGCTCTGTTCTATGTCTTCACAACTTAAGGAATCTTATATGATAGGTTTATAATTTAAGAGCACCTACATCAAGTATATACCCACACAAACATTTGTACACAAATATTCATAAAAGCCTATTTCCAGTAGCTAAAACCTAGGAACAACTCAAATGTCCATCAATAGGTGAATAAATAAAGTATGGTATATCCATGCAACAAAATACTACTTAACAATAAAAAGAAATGAACTATGGTTACAGTCCACAACATGATTGAATCCCAAAATGGTTATACGGAGTAAAAAAAGAAGAAAGCTATATCTACTGTATGATTCATGCCATTTATGTAAAATTCCAGAAAATGCAAACTAATCTATAGTGTCAGAAAGCACATCAGAGGTTGCCTGGGGACAAAGATGGGAGGAGTTAGAAGATAGCGATGGGAAACTTTTGGGAGTGATGAATATGTTCATTATGGTGATAATTTCCTGTGTGCATACATGTGTTAAGGCACCAAATTGCATAGTTTAAATATGGACAGTTTTATTGTACATTACTGTACCTGAATGAAGCTATTAAAAAAAATAGCAAACTCAGTAACAAAAATACTCTTTTGTTTATTTAAGGCAGATAACATTAATTCACAATGAATTAAATTATTTTAATTTTTGCAAAAGAAATTTGTTATGAGACTATACTCATTAAAATGTATACCCATAACTCTTTCATATGCCTTGAAAAAAGAAGAAAATTCAAATGTTTCAGAATCTAATTTACTTGGAAAGTCAAAGAAAATGCTTGATAAAAGTAGGCATAGTAGTCTGCTTCCAATTAAATGGTATAGTACAAAAAACTATAGACAGATATGAAATAATTCATATAATACAAGTGAATGTGATAACATAAATTAACATAAAAATCTGACTTGTTCTACTTGTTTGCCTCCTACTCACCCTCAATGCACTATAATTTGCCTTCTATTCTTAACACTATCCTGAAACAGCTCTGAATAACTAAATTCACAAACTCTCATGGACACTTCTCAGAATTCATCTTTTTTTGGCATTGCTGAGAATTATCATATGGTAGGCTAGTGTCTATAATAACAGAATATCCATGTTTTTCTTCCACTTCTCAGATTAGCCTTTCTTGTTTTGTTCTGTTTTGTTTTTCATTTTCTTGCCACTCTCTGACTTTTGAAAATCCAAGTTTCCAGGATTTACATCTGTGGCTTCTGTGTTGCTTTGTTTTACTAACTGCTATGATTTAAATGTGTCCTTTCTGAAATTCACACTGAAATGTAATCTCTATAGGTCTCTTCTGCCATCAGAAGACACAATATTCATCCCCTCTGGAGAATGCAGCAAAAAAGAGTCATCTTGAAAGCAGAGAGTAGACCCTACCAGACAGCAAACTGGCCTGTGCCATATCTTGGACTTCTCAGCCTCCGGGATTATAAGAAATAAATTTCTATTATTTGTAAATTACCCAGTCTCGAGTATTTGGTTATAGTAACATAAATGGACTAAGATACTTACTCTGCTACTTATTTTCTTTGAGTGTTCTCATCCACTTTAACATCATCCATCACCACCCACATGCCCAGACTGCTCTCTTTGAACACTAGATGAAAATACCTAAGCATCTTATAGTAGGCTGCTATTTGATAGGCCCCCAGTGTGCTGTGTCTCCTTGTGTAAGCCTCTCCCCTTTTAATCTGGTGAAATAGTACATACTAAAGGAAAGTTAAGAAAGCCTTGCAGCTTTATTTTGCCCTCTAGGGAAAGTCAGCCCTCATAAAATAAAATGGCCCATTGCGCTGAGAACATCATGCAGGGAGAAACCTCACAACTTTGCAAAAGGTCCAAAGAATCACTAAATGAGGTCTGTTCAATAGTATATACTAACTGAAATCCAGTCTCCAGCATTAGTGAAAGTGTTGCCTTATTACCCTTCTGATGCATAATCTTGTAAGTTAGAAATGTACTCTAATATATTGCAGATTATTAAATAATCACCAACAAAAATGTGTACAATATCAGTTCTCTCCTATCTGCCACAGTCAGATTCTTATCTCACAGGTCATGATAGTCAGTCCAGAATAAGATGCTTTGCCCCTGCTTTGAGCTCCTCTAAGCCCTGGCTCCAGTGAGAAAGAGTCTGGTATCCTCCAGCTCAGATATTCTCCACTACATGATCAAGCTCACACTCCGCACTCTAAGTGTGAGAAGAGAACAGGAGATGCTCTCTGATATGTAACCTAAGATAGTTATCAATTGTCCCACTTTCTCTCATACTTCCCTTTTGCCAAAGTCATACTAACTACAGTACTGACTTTTCCTGGCAATATTTCTTCACCAGCCAATTTCTGCCTTTTAGTTTTCCACACTCAAACTTATCAGTTCATTCTAGATTTGTCATCCATTTATTTAGCTAATTTGAGATTCATAACAAAGTCTGTAATAAGATCAGAACCTGAATGCCCCAGACTTCAACCTTAATCCTGAGGGGAAAAGGGATAGAAAGTCCTGGAAGACAAGAGTCTTAATGCTGAAGAAATAAATATCCCAGCAATTCAGGAGCATCACCTCAGCAGCCAATCCCTCCATGCCTAGGCAGAAAACAGACCTGCTGCTGAGCCGCTAGTGTAGTCAGGGCATGTGGCATCTTCCTGAAAAGCAGCACTGGTCTCTGATGGGATGTAAGATATTTTTGCTCAGAAAATCTAAAGTGCCATACATTCATATTAGAAGTTGTGGTTTCAGAACAGAATAAATTCTATAAATTTGTTCTTTCCGGTTTTCCTTGTACATATAATGTACTTCTTTGAATCAGGCATTCATTCATTCATTCAATAAAGTTTGCTGAGTCCTTATTCTGTTTGAGCAGAGAAGGAGACTAACAAAGATGCTGCTGTGTCCAAGCTCATGTTCCAGTTTTGAGGGGTTGGGGAATGCAAGTAGGGCAGGGGGCCAAATAATATACAAATAGACAAATAGATAATATGAGACTGCAATTGGGACTATCATGAAAATTATACATAATATGTTAAAGAATAACAGAGTTGGAGCAGAATACATTTGATCAAATGACCAGGAAAAGTTGAAGAAAATTAGTATCTAAGCTGAAACATCAACCCAATCCAGGAAGACAGGGCAGTTTTAATCTTAATCATTGCATTTGCAGTGCTAGCATGGTACCAAGCGCATGGCTAATGTTCAAAAGGTAATTGCAAAATAAATGAATAGCTACCTTGTGATGGCAAGTCATGGTAAATATAGCTTACAACTAGTTTTGCCTGCAATCCTAAGCCACACAGATGTATAACCACTATCAACACCACCCAGGAAAGGGCCTTTGGTTCAACAGTTCTGGTCATGAATTCCACGGTTTCACTCTGCCATGCAAAGAACTCTGCAGCTCTTCTAAATCACCTCTCTACTCCTATGCAAAGTGTCACTTAGATGCATTCCCTCACGATTCACAGATGGGCTCTATGCATACTGATTCTTCCAACCCAAAACCATCTTGTGCTCCAATCTGCAGCCTTCTGACCTAACTCTTACTTCTGTGTCCCGTCCCACTTCACCCTTTGGATTTTACCTTCAATGTTATCACCAGGCTGTACTCTAGTAGCATCTCAATCACAATCCAAGTTATTTTTCCAGCTCTGTTCCTCAGATCTTATTGGCAGAAGGCAATGGATATAATGTTTAAAGCTGCAAGTTGTGGAGTCCATACTGGGTTTGGGATCCAAACCCACATTGTTTAACCTCTCTCAGCTTTCACTTCCTTATTGATAACATGGGGATATTAACAGTACCCGCTGTGCAAGTTGCTGTGAAGATTAAATGAGTTATACCATGTAAAGCACTTAGTGCTACATAGTAAGCAAGATAAATGTTATCACTATTTGAGATCTTTCCAGTCCTTCCCCACTCTGGGGAATCGAATGCATCACAGGCCTCAGGAAAGAGAGGAGGAGGAGTCTTATCTTCAAAGAAAGATGAAGTTTAGGTGAATATGTTCCATCATAGATTTTAATTTTCAAATTAAAATTTTATCTTGTGATTTAAAACAACATAGATCCTACTTAAGAATGAGCCAAAAAACATTATAGGATATGCCCATATTATCATCCAGGGACATTAATTTTAAAGGCATAGGTTAAAAAAAAAAAAAAAAAGTTGTATTTTGATTATACCATGACTGGCTGTTGCTCAAGACTGTCTATACGCCTTTTTGTTTAAGAATAAAAAATGGAACATCTTGCTCTGAAGATTAATATATGGGGCTAGTAAAAATATAAACTACATTTGAAATAGTAATAGTAATAAGATAAAATTTATAGAAGTAACCCATAACTAATATTTATAAAATGAGAACTACCATTCTTTTTCTTCCTTTCAAGGGTATATTCTCAAGATTTTTACTAATAAACCAGTTAGGTTCTGAATGACTCTTTTTCAGTTTGTTTGACAAAGAAGTTTAAACTTTGCTATCCTTAGATACATTTCTACCAAATTTAGGAGTCAGTCCTTCAAAGTTTTAAAGCAAAATACACTTTTCTCCTGATGGACTTTTTATTTGGGCATCATTCATTTAAAACAGACTAGTTTCAGCTACACATTGTGGATTCTAACAGAACTTTCATCAGCACTACTTGTATTCAGAAGCTTAGCTTTCAAGTTCTCAAACTTCTAGCATTCTCCTGAATTAGCATTAGGCCATAATAGGCAGTCAGTGTTTTTGCTGATCCTCCTGCCACACATTCAAACGATTTTTTTTTCATTTCAGCAATCAATTTTCCTCGACATTTACTGATTACTGTCAATTGCAATGGAGAAACACTTTACACGTGTTGCTCGATTTCCTTTTTTTCCCTGAAAAAGGCTTTCTATGCCAAAGGATATATCCCATATGCACAGGGAACATTTGTCAGTTTCTCGCCCCTTTAATTTTTAAAATTAGTGCCACTTTGATTTTCACCATCATATTTTTTTGCTGTGTATCTAGTACTTTCAAAATCACAGTCTTTGCTTTAAGAAACATTATTAGGTATGAACACAGAAAAAGACATTAAATGACTCCTTCTGCCCATCCACTGGTGATAGCCCAAGTTGACTAATACTTGTTATATAACAAAGATTTACTGTTATCTCAGAGAATACAGGTTGAATGTAAGGTTCTTTCCTATTAAGGTTCTATTTACAGTGTATTTTCATTTATTCCAAAAACACTTGCTCATTACCTAATACTGGCCAGACTGATCTAGGCTGGGCATATAAACATTGAACAATAAAGACATAGTCCCCTTAAATTTTCATGGAGCTTAAAAACCAATGGGGGATACAAACAAGTTAAAAAGTATATATATTATAGACACACATGATGACAATTACAATGTAGTACATATGCTACAACAAGTGCACAGTATAATGGCTGCAGCATAGAGCAGGGATTAAGAACATGAACTCAATTCTGCTACTTAATGGGGGACGTTACTGATCCTCTCTACCCATCATTTTCCTCACCTGTAAAATGAAGATGAATATAATTGCAACTATTTTGCAGGATTACTGTGAGGACTATTGTTGAAACACAATTCTCAAGGGTCTCTCACATTTCTGTATATCTTATGAACACAGGCACTGACTGCTTTTTGTTCCACACTTTCTTTTTAAGGATGGTTTTGTATAGCAAAAACAGATATAGTACCCTCTCCAGAGCAAAAGGCTGGCATACATACTATCACTTTTTAAAGAACCACATTCCCTAGGGTCAGGTATATAATCCACTGCATGTGCAGGTATCAGCTGGACCTCTGTGTGTCACTCTTGGGAATCAGGGCTCTGGGAACTGGCACAAAAAAATGATGATACCAGCAGGACACCGTGGCTCATACATGTAATCCCAGCACACTGAGAAGCCAAGGAAACAGGATCACTTGATCCCAGGAGTTCAAGACAAGCCTGGGCAACATAGTCAGACACTATTTCTACTAAAATAACAAATTAGCTGGGCATGGTGGTGCACGCCTGTAGTCCTAGCTACTCTGGAGGCTGAGGTTGGAGGATAGCTTGAACCCAGGAGGTCGAGGCTGCAGTGAGCTATAATGTTGTCACTGGACTCCAGCCTAGGCAACAGAGTGAGACCCTGCCTCTAAAAGAATAAAAAATGCTTATACTCTGGCTACTGCTGTAGCTAGAATAATAATGTCTTTTATTTCTAGTCCAAGAGTTTCATGACTTCTGCCAGCATTCATGAAACAGTGGTGGTCTGACTAGTTGATATTACAAGTAGGATAAGGTAAAACCTTAGACTCCTCACAGTTCTTGACAACTATACAAATTAATATAGGTGGCATGCTTAGAACAGTACTTAGCAATTGTTAAGTTCTCAATAACTGTTAGTTATTGTGGATAAAAAAATGTCCAGGTCCTCATTCCTGGAACCAGTGACTATATTAGGTTACTTGGCAAAGGGGAATTAAGGTTGCAAACAGAACTAAGGTTGCTAATCAGCTGAAATTAAGATGGGAAGAATATCCCGGATTATACTGGTGTACCCAATATCATCACAAGTGTCTTGAAAAGTGAAAGCAGGAGATGGGAAGAAAGTCAGTGTCAGATTGATGAAATGTTAGAAAGACTCTGCCAGGCATTCTGCTTTGAAGGCAGAAGGGGACCATGAGCTGAGGAATGCAGTCTCTAAAAGCTGGAATAGTTCCAAAAATGTAGAAGATTTTCCCCTAAAGTCTCCAGTGAGAGTAGTGTCAGACTTTCAGCCTACATAATTGTAAGATTAATAAATTTGTGTTGTGTTAAGCCACTAATTAGGTGCTAATTTATTATCGCATCAATAGGAACTGAAGTTAACCATTATCATCATCATTACCTTTATTATTATTACCATTACTCTGTAAAAGAAGTCTCTAATATTGACAGAAAAATGAGAAAAGCCTTCCTTAGAGAATGCTAATTATGGGATCTGTTGAGTGAACAGTGGGTAGCCAGAGGGGAAGTGTATTTCAGGTTAAGGAAGCAGCATAGGCAAAGAAGAGACAACACAGTACCTTCAGTAATCAAAAAAACTGGATCAATATGACTGAAGCATAAATACTGACAAATCCTGCTTTGGACATGCTGAGTTTGAGTTACCCCTAGAACGTCCAAATAGAGATATCTACTAAGAGGCTGAATGTAGAAGTCTGATGCATTGGGGAGAGGCTGGGGTGGGGGAAAAGTTTTAAGAAGTCATCAGCACATAGATGGGAGGAGCCCATGATCAATGCTGAGTAGAGAAGAGGGCTAAGACAGATGTCTGAGGAGCACTAAGATTTAAGAGACAGGCGGAGGACGAAGGCAACTGGGGGTAGGGCCCACAAAGTATACTGATAAGATGCTGTCATGAAAAGGGGAAAGAAAATCAGGGAAGTATGACATCACATCATTCAAGAGCAGTGATCCATCCACAGGGGAGGGAGGAGTTGACAGTGTCTATGAATATCTTAGGTATATTTATAATACACAGGAATATATAATCAAGTAGTTGAATTTTAATTAACAATTTCAAAGAATACTAGTTTCTCATTCAATATTGATTTCAGCAGATTTCCCAAATCAATTGCAAAATATAGCACCATCACCTGAAGGGAGGGAAAAACCAATGCTGTTAGGGGTTCTCATATTTAGCTCTTTAATGAGTGTCAGTTGCTGAGCGGGCCCATCCCACAGCATGGAACTCAGGACTCTCTCCTGTTTTCAAAGTCTGAGGTACGTGGAAATCAATTTAGCAGTTTGAATAGCTCTTTGACACCCTTTAATTGACAGATTCACATTTCCAGTAGAAGGGAGTAGGAAAACAATACTATTTATAAATGAGCATTCTTAACTCTTGAAATTTGCAGTTGTCAGTAAAATGCATTTCCAAATTCTTATGTACTTTAAACAGTGTGAGTACAAAGTGGTTACCTCTAAAAGAAATTATTTATGTAGGCTTGGCAAAGTGAAAACAAAGATGTATTGTGCCTTAAGGCCAGTTCCTCTTAGCATAAGCTGTACTAGTAGTTCACACAACATTCAATAAAAAATGCAAACATATAATCCAAAGGAACCAAATGTTTGGTTCTTAGTCTAAAACTGTACAGCATTAATTTCAAACAAAATCAAATACTTGTTGAAGCCCCTGAGGAAAAAAAAAACACTGATACCCAAAGTTTGCTTTTTTAAAAAATCACTTATTGCAGTGCATAGTATTACCTAATATTAACTGGCATCTAAACAATGAATGGATTATCAGAGAGCTAGTTGTATAAACAGGAGATACTGAAATTCACTGTGAATTTTATAGGTTCCTAGGAACAACTGAGAGTGCTTGGCATAATAAGGGCAGAGAAAAGAGAAGAACAGATAATTTAAAAACAGCACAATTATACAAATGGAAAATATGATGACATGGTGTTACTTTACTACATTTTAACACTAAGATGAAGCTAATTTGCCTTTAAGGAAACTAAAAATAGAACTTTATCAATTTAGTCCTTGGCCTGCATACTACTGAAAGACTTTATCTTTTTTATATCCAAACCTATAGACTTTCCATTTGAAATACCATCAAGTCATTCAATGTCATGAAGAAAAATGAATGCCATGTCCCAGTCAGGTTGAATTATGTATCAGCTGGGAGGCATTGATCAAAATATGAGCCATGTCTTTCATTACCGAAGGTACCTAATGCTTTGTTATAAATATCTTCTTGAGAGTATAAAGAAACTGGCTTTTCCAAATTTTTTCACAGAAGAGTTTCTGAGAGCTTCTATTCAATGATTTTTTTCAAGACCCATTACTAGTGTTCCAAATATTCCCTAGTTCAATTTACATTAGATCAAGAAATGAAATACAGAAAGAACTAATAATGAGGCAGAGATTGAACTGAACCCTTTACCTCTCCAAGCTCCAGTATCTAATGTGAATCACTAAGTTATACTCCTAAATTGTATTTTATAAGGAGGAAAACACTTTGTGCCCGTAATGGGAAAATGCTGAGAAGAGATTTTTTTTTTTTTTTTACTCATCATAAAAATGTTTCTCCTAATGTAAATACTCAGGGAATTGACATAATAGAAAATTGCCAGGAACCATTTTCCTAACACCACAGTTAATAGAGCATGAGGGTTCTTTAGCTCAAAACAACATGTAACTGATCACTACACTTGCAACAGGAGACTACCATGAAGAAAATGATAACACTCTCCTCATTATTTTTTTCTTGTCCTCCTAATATACTATGCAAATCTTTTATTTGTATACTTGGCATCTATTTGAATAGTCATTAAAATGAAAGCCAGGACTCTAATATAAACATAACGTGAAGTGCTATATTAAAATGCAGAGGTCCAAGAGTGCAAAAGCATCTGCTCATGTTTTGCAGTAGCATTTGGAATATTTCAGTCCTGGATGGGGATGGAACCCTTACAGCCTGGCCACATTTTCCCCCTTCTAGCCTGGACAGGGAATGCCCCAAAATGAATGTGATGAAAGCTAACAAACTCAAGGAACATATATCCAACTCTCTGAGTCTCTGTGTGTGTGTGTGTGTGTGTGTGTATAATTACATATTATATTTATATAATATTTATATCATATAAATATACATACTGAGTATATATGAGTGTATATACTGCATATTAATATTACATATATACACATCAGAATTCAGAATATATGTGTGTGAGTATATACATATATGTATAGGAGATATACGTGTAGGATTAAGATTAGACAAATTTTGGTAAACTAGTTGAATTCTATGAGTCTATGATTCTAAATTCATACTGAAAGTAGACTCCTCTGTATCTAGTCCTATATAACTCCAGGCAGACGGAAAGATTAAAACCAAGCTATACTTGTGGGTTCTGTCCCAATGGGTCCAATTTAATAATAACAGCAAATAATACTTTTTAAAAATCATTTGTAAAGTCTCCAAATTATAAATACAATAGCTCTAACTTTTATTTCTGATACTTCTAACATCTCAGACTGTTTTAAACCTGACATACTGATCTCTACCACCCTAAAGGGGTCTAATAAATTATTGACTACTAGGTAAGTTTTCATATTTAATGTAATTGCCATCCCCAACACTTCCATTTGTTACTGGAAACATAAATCCATCCATTAAAGATTCTGCACTTAATTACAAATAAGTATAATGATATTTCAGGAAAAAACATTTCTACAGAAGATATAACATTATAAAACACATTAAATAACCAAAAGTTCTAAATTTACCTTTACAAGAAAAACTTTCAAAATTTTCAGCCTTGACTTATAAAATTATTTTTAAAGTTTACAACTACTAAACACTTGTATAAAGTATGCAGATTTTTGTACCAAATAACCAGTTGGTTATTATTATATTACAAAGATATGCCGCATTTTCAGATCACATACAACATTTTTTTTTAATGGCAAAGAGTACCTGAGAAAGTTTTTACAAAATTTTCTATGCTGATCATCTATTGATAAGATTTAGCACTTGGAAATATCAGAAATGTTAAGCCTGAGAACATCAAAGTCATTAAGTTTCTAAATTTGAGATCACCATTGACTCTGAGACTTTATTAAACAGTCATCTCTCCCTTCTTCCTTCCTGACCTTCTTATCCTATATTACTGAGTCTTAGACTAAAGGTGTAAAATATTGTGCTCAATGAATCATAAAGCATTCTCGGTGTTCTGGGAAGCCTAAGATCCATGAAGAGAAATGGCAGGAGGCAAGTTAGGATGGAAGCAAATACATCTTGAAGGATATTGTATAGCTTTATGGGTTTTTACTTAAATAGTGCAGGACCATGAACAATTTGTGTTTAGGGAGAAAACTATCACACTCTAGCCTTGTTACTCCAAGGTGTGGTTTATGAATCAGCAGCATGGGCATCACCTGAGAATTTGTTAGAGCTGAAGAATCTCAGAACTTGCTCCAGACCAACTGAATGAGAATATGCATTTTAACAAGATCCTCAGACTACTTATATTTACATTAAAGTTTGAGAATCCCAGACTTAGAGTAGGTCTTCCATGATGGGGTCCTTTCCCGTGAGGTTGCTTAAGACTATCCATGAAGATTGGAGAGTAAAATACAATGTTTATTTATATTTATTTTTGCCTGGTACAAGAAGAAATAGATTAAGCTCTTTTCAGTATTCAACATAAGATATTCTCTTTTGTTTATGTAGCAAGGTCCATGAACAGGGTTTAGTGGTTCCATAGATGTCATAATAGCACTGCCTTTCTCATTCGTTCACTTTCAAGGGAAAAGGGCATGTGACAGCACCTGAGCACCAACTTAAATCAATTTATAAATTATATTATCTAGTTTAAACAATCTTCACAAAATAGATAGCTTAAAAAGATTCCTCAAAAAAATATTATATTGGAGTTAACATTTATAAATGTTTAGATCCCTCAACCATTATACTCCATTTTATCCCATTTTCATTATAAGTTAAAAACAAAGAGTTAATTACATATTTAAAAAAAAATTGTCAACAAGCATACTTGCACTATTGATTTATATTACCCTTACAATGAACCTTACTCTAAATGCATATGTGCCTTGAAATTTAGCTATTGAAAATCATAAGTGTACTACTTCAAAAGTAGATAAATTCAGCTAAGTCAGAATAAATGTACTCAAAAACATCTGGTAGTAGTACAAAACTGAAAATGAAAACGAGACTGTGACAAAAGGTATAAATTCTTAGAAGCTTTATGACACTGTCCATCACCTGAGAAACCCAAATACTTATCCCGGTCAATTTAGGAGAACTTGTGCACCCACAGGTTTAACACAGCATGGTAGCTGCCAAGGCTTATGGTTTGCACCCTCTGAATCAGTGGTCTGAGCTGTACCTGGGCCCCTTTGAGCCACAGCTGGAAATGGAGCAGCTGGGATGCAGGAAGCAGTGTCCCAAGGCTGCTCAGGGCAACAGGGCTCTGGGCCTGACTCAGGAAGCCATTCTGTCCTAGCTAGGCCTTAGGGCCTGTGATGGGAGGGGCTGCTTCTTAGGCTCTAAAATACTTTCAAGGCCTTTTTCCCATTGTTTTCTCTATTAGCACTTGCCTTCTTTTTAGTTAATGCAAATTTCTCTAGTAAGGGTTGCTCTGCAGTCAGCTTGAATTTTTCCCCTGAAAATGGGCTTTTCTTTTCTACCACAGAGCCAGGCTGCAAATTTTCCAAAATTTACACTCTACTTCTCTTTTAAATACAAATTCCAACTTATTTCTTTGTTCCCACATCTGAGCTAGGCTATTAGAAGCAGCCATGTTACATCTTGAATACTGCTGCTTAGAAATTTCTTTTGCCAGATAGCCTAGGTAATCACTCTCAAATTCAAACTTCCACATATCCCTAAGGCATTTACACAATCCAGCCAAGTTCTTTGCTTAGGCAAAACATGAGTGACCCTTGATCCAGCTCCCAATAAGTCTGTCATTTCCATCTGAGACCTAATCAGTCTGGATTTTACTGTTCCTATCACTATCAGCATTTTAGTCACAACTATTTAACCAGTCTCTTAAAAATTCCATACTTTTCTTCATCTTCCTGTCTTTTCTGAGCCCTCCAAACTCTTCAAATCTCTGCCCATTACTCAGTTCAAAAGTTGTTTCCATATTTGTCTGTATCTTTATAGCAATGCCCCACTGCTCAGTACCAATGATCTGTGTTCTCGCATTGTTATAAAGAAATATTCAAGACTGGGTAATTTATGAAGAAAATAAGTTTCATTGGCTCATGGTTTCACAGGCTGTACAGGAATCATGATGCTGACCTCTGCTTGACTTCTCGGGAAGCCTCAGGAAACTTACAATCATGGCAAAGGGGGGGGCATGTCACATGGCCAGAGCAAGAGCAAGAGAGTGAAGTGGGAGGGGGCTCATGATTTTAAGTGACCAGATCTCATGGAAACTCACTATGGTGAAGACAGTATCAAGAGGCTGGTACTAAATCATCCATGAGAAGTCCACCCCCATGATCTAATCACCTCCCATCAGGTCCCATGTTCAACAGTGGGAATTAGATTTCAACATCAGATTTTGGCAGGGACACACATCCAAACTACATTATCCATATATGACAAACCCATAGCTAACATTATACTCAATAGCAATAATTTAAAAGCCTTTCCTCTGAAATCCAGAACAAGACAAGGATGCCCACACTCGTCACTTCTCGTAAACATAGTCCTGGAAGCCCTAGCTAAAGCAATTACTCAAGAGAAGAAATAAAAATCATCCAAACCAGAAAAGAAGTTCAACTGTTCTTATTTGCCAATGACATGATCTTACATATTGAAAACCTTAAAGACTCCACCAAAAAACTACTGGAGCTAATAAATGAATTCAGCAAAGTTGTAGGATACAAAATTAATATACAGAAATCAGTATTGTTTCTATATACTAACAAGAAACTATCAAAAAAATCAAATAAACTATCCTGGTTACAGTATCTACAAAAAAAAATACTCAGGAATAAATATAACCAACAAGGCAGAATACCTATACAATGAAAACTACAAAACATTGACAAAAGAAATAGAAATCACACCTGTAACGCCAGCACTTTGGGAGGTCAATGCGGGCAGATCACTTGAGGCCAGGAGTTTGAGACCAGCCTGGCCAACATGGTGAAACCCTGTCTCTACTAAAAATACAAAAATTAGCTGGGCATGCTGGCACAGGCCTGTAGTCCCAGCTACTTGGGAGGCTGAGGCAGGAGAATTGCTTGAACCCAGAAGGCAGAGGTTTCAGTGAGCTAAGATTGCACCACTGGCCGGGCACGGTGGCTCAAGCCTGTAATCCCAGCACTTTGGGAGGCTGAGACGGGCGGATCTCAAGGTCAGGAGATCGAGACCATCCTGGCTAACACGGTGAAACCCCATCTCTACTAAAAAAAATACAAAAAACTAGAGGGGCGAGGTGGCGGGCGCCTGTAGTCCCAGCTACTCGGGAGGCTAAGGCAGGAGAATGGCGTAAACCCGGGAGGCAGAGCTTGCAGTGAGCTGAGATCCGGCCACTGCACTCCAGCCTGGGCAACAGAGCGAGACTCCGTCTCAAAAAAAAAAAAGATTGCACCACTGTGCTGAGGTCTGGCCAACAGAGCAAGATGCTATCTCAAAAAAAAAAAAAAAAAAGAAAAGAAAAGAAAAGAAAGAAAAGAAAAAGACACAAATAAATGGAAAGATTTCAGTATTTATGTATTGAAATAATTAATATTGTTAAAATATTGATAAATTACCCAAAGCAATCTATATATTCAACATAATTCCTGTCAAATGACTTTTTGGCAGAAACAGGAAAAAAAATGCCTAAAATTTATATGAAACCATAGAAGAGCCCAATATCCAAACCAATTTTGAACAACAACAACAACAAAAACAAAGCCAGAGGCATAACACTGCCATAATTGAAAATCTACTACAAAGCCATAGAAATAAAAACACCACAGTGCTGGCATAAAAACAGACACATAGACCAATAGAACAAAATAGGGAGTCCAGAAATAAATACTTGCATTTTAGGTCAATTGACTTTTGACAAATGTGCCAAGAACACACGATAGAGGAAGGACAGTCCCTTCAATAATTGCTGCTGGAAAAGCTAAATATCCACAAGCAGAATAATGAAATTAGACCCGGATCTCATACCATATACACAAGTCAATGCAAAATGGGTTAAAGATGTAAACATAAGATCTGAAACTATAAAATCACTAGAAGAAAACAGGAGAAATGCTCGATGGTACTGCTTTGGGCAATGATTTTTTTGAATACAATCTCAAAAGCACAGGCAACAAAAAGCAAAAATAAACAAATCAGATAATATCAAACTAAAATACTTGTGTGCAGCAAAGGAAACAGTCAAAGTAAAGAATGGGAGAAAATATTTGCAAACTATATACCTGATAAAGGGTAAATACAAGAAAGTTATAAGAAAGTCAAACAACTCAATGGTGAAAACAAATAATTTGATTTTGAAATGAGCAAACCACTGCAATAGACAGTTCTCCAGAGAAGACATACAAATGGCCAACAAGTATATGAAAAAAATGTCAGCATCACTAATTATCAGGAAAACACAAATGAGAACCACAACAAGTTATCACTTCATGCCTGTTAGAATGGCTACTACAGAAAAAACAAAAGATACTAAGTGCTGGAGAGGATAAGAAGAAAAGGGAATCCTTGCACACATTCCCTTGATGGGAATGTAAATTATTACAGCCATTATGAAAACCAGTGTATAAGTTCCTAAAAAAATTAAAAATAGAATTATCATATGATCCAGCAGTCCCACTTATGGGACTGTACTCCAAAGAGTACAAAATTTCAGTCAGATAGGAGGAATAAGTTCAAGTTGTACAACATGGTGACTATGGTTAATAGCAATGTACTATATTCTTGACAATTGGTAAGAGAGTAATAAGTATGTGAGGTAGGTAATGCATATGTTAATTAGTTTGATTTAACCATTCCACAATGTATGCATATTTCAAAACATCATATTGTACATGTTGAGTATATACAATTTTTATTTATCAATTATAATGGTTAATTAATAAATTTTAAAAATTAATGCTTGGTGTTCACTTCCAGAGATTCTTAATTTTTCTAAGGTATGACCTAGGCCTCTTCATTTGTCAAATGGCCCAAAAGTGAAATGAAGGTTGAAAATCACTGCTTTAGATGGAAGGAGAATAGAAACAGATATTGTAGTAGTCTAAGTAAGAAATAATAGACTCCTGTGGAAAATATAGAGGCATTTCAGAGGTGGAAACAGGCAGGACTTGGTAATTAACTAAATATTAAATTCTGATGAGAAATTCACCAAAGAAGCATAGACCATGCTACCTAACTGAATGAATGGGGAAATGAAAAGAATCATGGTATTCCATTAACCAAGATTATGAATCCAGGGAACTAGAAGGGGAAAAGTGAGGAAGGGGAGGGAAAATAAGCGGAGAAAAAGAAGGTAATATTTTCATATTACAGAATAGAACAAAGCATGTATTTGTTATGTTAACTTCAAAAATTCCATTTATTGCTAGTAAAGGAAAAGTAATAACAAAAGTTACTTCCCATAATACCATGTCTGTCTTTAAAATCTTTCAAACAGTTAAATCCTGGGCTGCCTAGCTTCAGAGACCATATTTGCAATCTCAACTCTATGCTGCATCCTGTTCTATTTTTATGTTAATGGAAAAGGGGCTCAAAGGATCAACAATAAATCAAAAATAGTAGGGATTTGCACCCAGAGCTACGAGATACTGAAAAGATCATGCCTAAGCCGTCTATCCTTCTATTACTAATAATGCAGCCTAAACTAAAGTCTATTGTTTTAAAAACATTTTAAAAGCAAAAAAAAAAAAAAAAAAAATAGTAGAGGCAGTGTGTATGAAATGCCAGAAAACAAAATTCAAAAATCAGATCACATGCATTTCTGCTATTAAATAAGCAACATTTACAGGTTTATTATGGATTAACAGGGTTGATTTCCACAAATATTCAATCCCTTGTCACAGCATTGTAGTATAAAAGGCAAGACTCTTTGTCAACTTGCTTTAAATTTCTTTGCTTTAGTGCCCATGAATTTATATAAAAATTTAATTAGATCTCTATTTCAAACATAAATTTTTTGGCTACTGAAAGTCTGCATTCTTTAGTATGGTATATTATCTGGTGTCAATGAAAAACATCAAAATGTGCTCCGCCATAAACAAACACACCCCTTAACAAGAACTAGTAATCTTAAACCTTAGAGGAAAACAGGAACCTGGATAAGATGCAAACCATGCTCTGTTGACATTTTCAAATTAAGAAAATATACATGGCACAGCACCGACTGCGACAATATACGAATGTTTCATTTCCACTCTGACTGAATATAACAGCAGGTGGTAAAGTGGCATTACAAGCCAGTCACTTACACTTTAAGCCCAAAGGCAAAGTGATCCATTATTTTTGCAGAGTTAGCTTAAGTTATTCCTCTTCCACACATACAAAAAAAAAAAAAAAGTAAAAACAAAAAATTTCCATTACCTCCAAAGGCAAACAAAATAACTAGTGATAATATGTCTCCTTTTCTTTTTTTCATTTTTTTATTTCCTAAATTGCTTTCTGTAATGCTGTGGTTCAAATCATTGGGCTAACCTGTAATAGCATTTTACATATTCTAAGACACTTTAGAGATAGTAAGTTGTAATTCTTAATGTCATAATTCAGAATATAATACATAATGGACACAACTTTGAAAAATAGTTCTAAAATAGTCAAATGAATTAGGTTTTAATATTTAACCTTCAAATAATTTTTCTAGAACGCTACTACCATAAGTTTACCAATAGATTAGCTAAAGTGTATTAACTGTTTAACACTGATACTGAATAAAACCAATGCTTATTTGTCAAACAATGGTTACATAGTATGTTTTTCAGTTGAAGTAAATTTGTTTTATCATGAATTCATAGTGGTTTTGTTTGTTAAACTAAATAGAGCGTTATTGCTAGCCCAAATGAAGCCATTATACAATTTACAAAAAGCCACCTCTTATGCAAGGCAATGCAATACCATCAACCAGAAAATAGTCTTAATAAATGCACAAATCTATGATGGCAACAAACGTGAATGGCAGCCTTCTAGAGTTGTGCAGTGCACAACTTAATCTATTAGGTTGTGTCAACAGAATTAGCAAGAAATGCTTCCTAATCCATAAAGCACAGAAATATAATGCATTCTGCAAGGAGATAGTGAAACAGGCTTTCAAAATAACAAATACACTTGTAAAGAGATGACTTATGAAACACCATTTTTGATCAAAGGACCTAGTAATCATTAAGAACATGATGGGAAATCAGCTACTTTTTTCTTTACAGAGGATATAGCAAGAAACAAATGGACTTAAGTTAGAAGTGTTACAGTTATAAATTTTTTTTGACAAGAGAGCTATTGAACATTCAGGTAATGTGCCAAGAAAGTCTCTTTACTGAACGTGGTTCTCAGCTGTGCTGTACCTTAGAATAAATTGAGAACCTTTTAGAAATACTGATGTCTGGGCCCCACTCCAGATCAATTCTCTCTGAGTCTCTAGGGGTGCGGTTCAAGCACCAATCTTGAATATTCTCCAAATAATGTCTAACGTCCAGCCAGGGTTTAAAACATCAGACTTAGAAGGTGGTTTTAAAAATAATATTCCTACCTGAGATAGACTAGGATAGTGGTTCTCAAACATGAGTATGTATCAGAGTCACCACCAGGGTTTCATAAAACAGATTGCTTGATTTCGTAGTTGCTAATGCTTTTGGTTAAGAATCATACATGAAGAACCACTGGTCTAGAACCTTACTACTCAAAATATTGCCCTGGAATGGCAATACTGTCATCACTAACAGCCTGTTAGAAATGCACAATCGGGCCCCACCCATCACTGAATTGATATTTGGATTTTAACAAGGTCCCCAAGTGATTCACATGTAAATTAAAATTTGAGAAGCACTGGTCTAGGGCACGGACCAATTAAAAAGTCTACTGAGACAAGGAGAAATACAAATGGGGATGAAATAGAATAGAGACCTGTAAATAACTGGAGAGCTCATATTCTAAAACCTTCATCCCTAACCAACCAGTGCCCACGTGGGAATGCAGCCCCAGATACTCTAATATTTCAAGAAAGCCAGAGGGAAAAAAGAAAGCAAGCAAGCTAGTAATCTGGATTTTTATGTGAAATCTCCCAACTGTAAAATATTGGCAATTAATTCAAAGGCTTTGTAACACCTTCAAGACCAAATAAAATCTATCCATGTGCCATATTAGGCCTAGAGTTTGTCCGTTTGTAACGTCTGATCTAGAAAGAGTCAATCATAAATTGAGTTGGAAATAAATCAGTGGAATTCCTTTAAAAGTTTAAGATGAATGATATATTTGGTAACAGTTAATTATTTTCCATAGGGCACATTTCTACCTAACATGAACTCAGCAAAGCAACAGAAATAAATGCTAGGGCAGCTTTGAAATACAAGTTATGGATGAAAGAATATCCAGCTATGAGGTAGAAGCAAGAGAGGTTGCTGAAATGGGTTGGGATTGTCTCTGAAAAACCTGAGAAGCACAAGCAATCAATCTCAAAATGAAAAGGGCCGAGGCATTTGATTATGGGATAAATACACCTATGGACAGTGCAATATTTTCTTCAGAGTGGAAGAAAAATAGTAGTATTATACATGTAGAATTTATTTTGACTTATTAAAAAATAAGTGATAAAACAACCTCAGTTCCACAGTTCATCTTCATCTATATTTAATAGCATTAAATCATATCATTTCCTTTAAGAAGCAATTTGAAATAAAAAAATTCCAACTGAGGCACACAACATGCTCAATGTCCAATACTTTAGTGATTTCTTGGTCATTGAGTATTTTTCTTTAAACCTTCAAATAATCACTTGTTAAGATGTCTTAGAAGCTACCTGGAGAAGAAGAAGGTACTTGTTGGAAAGGTCACATAGGAATAGAAAAATATAGAGAGCAACTAAACAGGCTGAGAGAATCATGAAAGTCAAATTACATATCTGAATGGGAAAAAAGAGAATAGAAAAGTTATGCAAACTGCTTATTACTCTGCTAGAGTACCAACAAACAAGCAAAGTTTCATAAAGGCCATGGGAATGGCACAGAAAAAGACCAAGGAGAATATCCAGCCTCTCCTCACCAGGCCTCCTTTAAAATACACTTCTTTCACTATGCGATCCTTAACTCCGTAAGCTCAAGTGGCTTGCTCTCCAGATTCACTAACAGACATTTCTTAGCCTGTGATAAATGTTGTTCATAATATGGTTTAGATTTAATCTTATTAAATTATTAAATACTATCTCTCACTTCTCTCCAAATCCCTTCAATTAGGCCCACAATTAGGACAATAGGTATTTTACTCAACTATATCCTTATAAAGTCTTCAAGTTTTGCCATTAGAATAATAAACCAAAGTTTAGCAGGATGTTTTTCTTGGTTCAATATTTAAGGGTAAGTATTCTCTCTTACTTTATTCTGCTATCAACCGATATTTCAAAAAAAATGTTGGATATGCCAATAACAGTTAAGTAACAAAGAAATATCAGATAAAACTATTTCCCTTAAAAAAATTAAGCAGAACTTTGAGCTGCACCCAGCACCCTAAAGGACATAGATTAGCAGATAAAAGACAGACTTTTACAGTGCAATTAGAATAAGGGAATTTGTAGCAGAAGCTGCCAAGATTGGGGGTTACAAGTGTGAATATCTCCTAGAGTCTATACTTATAAAAAAAAAACTTCACCTTTGAGTTTTTTTTTTTAAATACTGAAATCAGAACATCTAAAAGATGAGTGCACTGAAAATCAGGAATACCTTGTTTTTTTAGCTTTGCCTATAAAGAAACTATGCGACCCAAGGCCAAGGCATTTTGGTTTCTTTATTTTAAACTGATGTCACAATTCTTCTTTATATGCAAAAAGAGGAATAAAATAAATTAACATTTAGTTTATTATTCAATATCTTCCAGGCTCTGTCTTTGGCAAAATTACCAGTCAGATGGGATGATGAATTACACAATCTTTATGGCCCCTTTAATTGAAAAATTATCTCATTTCTATGGAATATTTGAGTAAATTGATATGTAAATCACATGTAAATCCTGATAATAGTAAGTCACACTAGCACTACTTTTCTCTTGGAATCCACTCCCTTTCTATAGCAGCCTCTCCCACCTGCAGTGAATAGCTCCTTTACCTACTTGTTAGTACTAAACCCAGTAATATAGAAAGGATCCATAGCAGGAATCAAACAAAATGCCTATCTTCCTGATCATATTGTCACAATACATTATAATATAAAATATAGAGAGAAAAATAGATACAGCTTAATGCAAAATGTTCCACTCAATGTGTTCTCCATTTTTTCTCACAATACACTGAAAGTTTTCCTTATTTTTAAACAGTTTACTTCATAACCATTGTTATGTTTATACCCAGCTATTATGCTAAATCCTACAGAAAAAGAGGTGAATAATACCCAATCTAAGTCCTTGCTTCTTAGGTCTCAACAAGGTCATGAAACATAGTTTAAGTACCTAGTAAGTGCAATATAATACCTGGGATACTAGGAAAATACAAAAAGAGAGCATCTAATTCAATCATGGAATACAAAAAATGCTTTCTAGAGTAATGGTGATTGAGTAGACTCCCTTAAAGATAAAGAAGTTATGAACAAAAAGAATGAGGATACAAGGCTTCCCAAGCAGATTAAGTAGTGGAAAACACACACACATACACACATAAATACACACACACACAGGAGAGAAGTAGCAAAGTATGTGTGGAAAATAAGCTATAGAATACTATTGTAGTACAGTGTTGGAAGCACAGGATTTGGGAAAATGAAGCTAAAGTGGTAGTCAATGGCCAAATTATGGAGGACTTTATATGTCATGCTAAGAACTTGTATTTTATTCCAGGAGCAAGGGGAAGCCAATGAAGAGTGCAAGAGAATAGCATGGTCAGATTTACCTTTTTCAAGTTTGAAAAGAGGATTTCAGGTAGAAATAACTGAAGGCAAGAAAATAAGTGACAAGTGAGTCCTTATGCTGTGCAGTGTTAACAGAACTATGGAAGAGTGGATAGAAGTAAGTAATAGTTAAGATGTGAAATTGGATGACTGATATGAAGGCAACAAGGTGAAGGAACCTAAGAATCCTCTCCTTATTGTTTATAGCTTTTAGGCCAACTCCTTACGTGGGAGGGCAAACATTTGAGACATGAAATACATGGGAAGAGCTGAACTGTTCAGGGTGCAAAACGGGAGCAGGGAAGCTGAATGCTGTTTGGATCTGCTGCAAAAATATAACTCATAATCCATGAAGGGAGGTCCAGTAAGCATTAATCAAAGTGGTAGAGGGAAAAACAGGAGGTACTGCTATCAGAGGAAATAAAGTTCCAAGAATGAAAGACGAATCAATAACGCCAAATGCAGCAAGGAGATGCAGATAGATAAGTAAGGAAAAAGTATTTATTGGATTTGGCAAATTTGCCTTTGCCAGGTAGTTTCAATGGACTGCTGGGGATGAGAGCCAGACTGCTGTAGGCTCAGGAGTGACTAAGTGATAAAGAAGTGACAATAGTAAATCTTCCATAGATTGCAAAGTCATGTGGATTAGTGAGACTTGCCCAAGTATCTCTGCCTTCTCTTTGTGGAGCAAAAATCTCCTTTGTATTTTATCACACATCGATAAGGCTCCCTATCAAGCTGGCTTAAAAATAGAATTATTTCCTTTAAACTGAGTGAAAAGCCTTAATCACATTTAAAAGTCAATGTGAATAGTTATCAACCACCTAAATAAGTCTCATGTAGAGGGGCAGGATGAAGCAGGATGCCAATGTAAATCCCAAATAATCCCAGCATCATTTAGACTATCCTCTCTTTGCAAGGTGAAATGTTATTCTAATTATAGAGAATATAAAGAGACTTGTGGCTCCAGTTAACACCCCCCCACTCAGCCTTTTGCTTAGTGTTCACAAGGAATGTTCTAGAAAATTCTGTCTGCTGTTCTCAAGTTTACTCAAGGAAAAATGGGTGGCAGAAAATGGGAGGATTCCTATCCAAATCAACTTATTCATTTATTTTATGTTTCAAGCACTATCGCTGAAATATTATTGTTCATTTCTATTTCTTGCAAGCATTTGCTTTATTATCTTTTATCTTTGGATTTTGAAACCATCAAAATTCAATATTTATGAGATGTATTTGGCCAACAAAGTCAACTGGAATGGAATAGCTTTGAGTTCTCTGGAAATGAGAATACACCTATAACAGCTCTCTTCATTAAACTCAAACCCAATATTACTTACATTTTATGATTCTGCCTGTAACAGTAAACCACTTAAAAACATTTTCAGAGATTCTCCAGAAGGATTAAAAGGAAGCTGTATTTCTCATCAGGTTTTCCCCACACCTCCTGTCCTTTTCCCTTTCCTGCCTGTCCAGCTTGACGTCAATCACCTTGTGTACTACAATGATGAACTGTCTTACTCCTCACTGAAGGCTTTGAGAGACAGAGCAAGAAAGTCATCATGGGGGTAGGAAGAGCAAAAAGAGTAAAGGGAAAACTGAAAAATTATTGTTAATCAATTTTATTACTGCTGTAACCAAATAACAAATTATTTTTTTCCATGCAAATGACTACATAACTTCCATGATAAAAAGGGAAAACATTATATGAGAGGAAGGCAAATCATCATTTATAGTCAAAGCAAAACAACAGCAAAAATAAAACAGAAAGAGTCTATTACAACATAGCCACTGTAAACTGCAAGTAGTTAAAATTTATCCGTCGATTTTTTTTTCTTTAAGCCCTTATCATCTTGTATAGTACCGAAATCTCAAGAGACAGCATGGAACTGAGTATAACAGTATTTTGATTCCCCTTAATTTATCCTGATTATCCTCATTTCAGAAAGTCATAACACATGAATATCCTTCACTCCAAAAAATTGCCAAGTATGTATTGTTTATTATTGAGTCATTTGTTACTAGCTTCTTGATAAATAGCTATTTTGAATGTACACAGATCTATCCTTTGCAGTCAAAGTAAATATGTGATGTCATCTGAATCCCAGAAACTGAAGTCCTGGTTGCTATCATTAATAGTTACCAAACATCTACCTGTGACAGACCCTGTGCTGGGGGTGATCTACTCTTATGTTCCAAGCATACCACAACCCCTACTAAGAATACAGCATGGGGGTTTATACCTCAGATACTAGAGCCGGGCTACCTATTGAATCCTGAGTCTACCACTTACTGACACTGTTTAATCTCTATGTACCTCAGTTACTGTTTTTGTCAAAGTATGCTGATATGGATATATATCATTGGACTGTTATGAAGATTAAATAAGTCAATATATGTACTAGCATTTATATGCTTATATATTTTATCTAGCATTATTAACATAAAATGTAAAAGATAAATATATTTTGAGCCCTCTACAAAACGAAAAACAGTTTGTAAAAAAAAATCTCAGATGCCAATTTATTCTTAAAAATATGGATGTGAAAATAAAATTGAGATTGAATAAGTAATAAAAAGTCTCACATCAAAGAAAAGCCTATGACTTAATGATTTCACTTCTAAATTATGTAAAATGTTTAAAGAAAAACTAATATTAAACTAATATTAATACTTCTCAAAGTCTTTCAAAAAATTAGAAGACAAGAGCATAACACTGATACCAAAGCCAGACAAAGACAGTGCAAAAAAAAGAAAACTATAGGCCAATATTCCCAATGAACATAAATGTAAACATCCTCAACAAAATACTAGCAAATCGAATACAACAGCATACTAAAAAGATCACTACCCATTATCATGTGGGATTCATCCCAGTGATGTATGATTCAGCATATATAAATCAATAAATGTGATAAATTACGTTAACAGAATGAAAAACAAAAACCATATAATCACTAAATAGATTCAGAAAGAGCATATGAGAAAATCCAACATTCTTTCATGATAAAAACTCTCAACAAGTTAGGTATAGAAGGAATGTCACTCAACAAAATAAAGACTGTATATGACAAACCCAGAACTAACACAATACTCAGTGGTATGCTATTATGTCAGGAAAGTTGAAAGCTTTTTCTCTAAGATCTAGAACAAGAAAATGACGCTCCCTCTTACCACTTTTATTCAACACAGTACTGACGGTCCCACCCAGAGAAATTAAGCAAGAGAAAGAAAATGCATCTAAATAGGAAAGGAAAAAGTTAAATTATTCATGTTTGCAGATGACATGATCACATATATAGAAAGCCCTAAAGACTCCACTGAAGCACTGTTAAAACTAAAAAAACAGTAAAGTTTCAAGATATATATAAACACAAAAATAGTAAATCAGAAAAATAATCATATTTCAATAGCTACAAAAAAATTAAGTACCTAGAAATGGATTTAACCAAGGAAGTGAAAGATCTTCACACTGAAAACTATGAATGAAAGAAATTGAAGAAGATACAAATAAATGGAAAAAATCCCATGTTCATGGATTGGAACAGTTAATATTGTTAAAATGTTCATATTACTCAAAGCAATTTATAGATTCAATGCAATGGCTATCAAAATAACCAATGATATTCTTCAAAAAAATAGAAAAATATCTCAAAAGTGTCTATAGAACCATAAAAGGCCATGTCTTATCACTGGGCCTGACCTCATAAGAACCCTGTGAATTTCAGCAGATACAGTACACTTGAATAAACAAAACAAAACAAACACCATTACTTTGTAGTCCCTCAAAATAATGCCAATTAAATAATCAGCATAATATCTTTATATGTAGAACATCTAAAATGTTTAATAGGTTTGTATCATGATAAATGAGTCTAAAAACCAACAGGACAAAAAATAAGAAGAAATGATTAATTAAATTAAACAAGCTGGTATATTATCAGGATTAGAAATAAGTCTGGTCATACTCTATATTTTATTAATGATGTGGAAAAAAAACACAACCTGTTAATTGAATCTATAAGTTCAACTAAACTGACATGATATTTCCAAAGGTTAAGCTAGGACAAAAGTCAAAAAGAAGCATGTTCACCTTAAGAAAAATATTTTCAATAAGTAGAAGTACTGTCATAAACTCTCACTCAAAGCACCATCAATTATCATTGAACAGAGATGCTCATTAAATAAAGGTCAAACTCCACATAATAAAACACTTGAGGACAGACACATGACCCTAGATTTAAGAAAGACTTTGTCGTTTATATTTTCATTTAGTGTAAAAAGCCTTCCTCTTGTTTTTATTGGTCAGGGGGGAACATATGTGAACAAGTGAAAAAATTAAATTTTCACCTTTATCATTTATACTTTTTTTTTTGCCTTTCCTACTTAATGAGCCAGAAACTCTCTGTTTGCTTGTAATAGCATAATTATGTCCTTGGGAACTGGTTTTTATATTGCAGCTATTTATTCCTTTACCTATCAGGTCATTAGTTCAAAATTATGTTTCTCTTATAACAGCTAATAATAATAAATTCTTACATTGCATCCCCAAAGAACTATGAAAATATGCCTATTAACCACCTCATTCAGAACAAACACAAGGCAACAGTGGATAGAAAAAACTCTGACAAAAAAAAAATCCTAGCTGGGGACCTATTTTCATTCAAGTACTGTATCCACAAAATTGGATCAAGAGTATTATGGATTTGGGGGGCGGAGCAAGATGGCCGAATAGGAACACCTTCAGTCTCCATCTCCCAGCAAGCGACACAGAAGACCGGTGATTTCTGCATTTTCAACTGAGGTACTGGGGTCATCTCACTCGGGAGTGCCGGACAATCGGTGCTGGTCAGCTGCTGCAGCCTGACCAGCAAGAGCTGAAGTAGGGCGAGGCATCGCCTCACCTGGGAAGCGCCAGGGGGAAGGGAGTCCCTTTTCCTAGCCAGGGGAACTGAGACACACAACACCTGGAAAATCGGGTAACTCCCACCCCAATACTGCGCTGTAACACCGGCACACGGGAGATTATATCCCACACCTGGCCGGGAGGGTCCCACGCCCACGGAGCCTCCCTCCTTGCTAACACAGCAGTCTGTAGCAATCTAACCTCAAGGCAGCAGCGAGGCTGGGGGAGGGGCGCCCGCCATCGCTGAGGCTTAAGTAGGTAAAAAAAGCCACTGGGAAGCTCGAACTGGGTGGAGCTCACAGCAGCTCAAGGAAACCTGCCTGTCTCTGTAGACTCTGCCTCTGGGGACAGGGCTCAGCTAAAGCAACAGAGGCCTGTCCAGACGCGAACGACTCTGTCTGACGGCTTTGAAGAGAGCAGTGGATATCCCAACATGGAGGTTGAGATCTGAGAAGGGGCAGTCTGCCTGCTCAAGTGGGCCACTGACCCCTGAGTAGCCTAACTGGGAGACATCCCCCACTAGGGGCAGTCTGACACCCCACACCTCACAGGGTGGAGTACACCCCTGAGAGGAAGCTTCCAAAGCAAGAATCAGACAGGTGCACTCGCTGTTCAGCAATATTCTATCTTCTGCAACCTCTGCTGCTGATACCCAGGCAAACAGGGTCTGGAGTGGACCTCAAGCAATCTCCAACAGACCTATAGCTGAGGGTCCTGACTGTCAGAAGGAAAACTATCAAACAGGAAGGACACCTATATCAAAACCCCATCAGTATGTCACCATCATCAAAGACCAGAGACAGATAAAACCACAAAGATGGGGAAAAAGCAGGGCAGAAAAGCTGGAAATTCAAAAAATAAGAGCGCATCTCCTCCTACAAAGGAGCACAGCCCATCGCCAGCAACGGATCAAAGCTGGTCAGAGAATGATTTTGATGAGATGAGAGAAGAAGGCTTCAGTCCATCAAACCTCTCAGAGCTAAAGGAGGAATTACGTACCCAGCGCAAAGAAACTAAAAATCTTGAAAAAAGAGTGGAAGAATTGACAGCTAGACTAATTAATGCAGAGAAGGTCATAAACGAAATGACAGAGATGAAAACCATGACATGAGAAATACGTGACAAATGCACAAGCTTCAGTAACCGACTCGATCAACTGGAAGAAAGAGTATCAGCGATAGAGGATCAAATGAATGAAATGAAGCGAGAAGAGAAACCAAAAGAAAAAAGAAGAAAAAGAAATGAACAAAGCCTGCAAGAAGTATGGGATTATGTAAAAAGACCTGAAAGTGAGGGGGAAAATGGAACCAAATTGGAAAACACTCTACAGGATATCATCCAGGAGAACTTCCCCAACCTAGCAGGGCAGGCCAACATTCAAATTCAGGAAATACAGAGAACGCCACAAAGATACTCCTCCAGAAGAGCAACTCCAAGACACATAATTGCCAGATTCACCAAAGTTGAAATGAAGGAAAAAATCTTAAGGGCAGCCAGAGAGAAAGGTCGGGTTACCCACAAAGGGAAGCCCATCAGACTGACAGCAGATCTCTCGGCAGAAACTCTACAAGCCAGAAGAGAGTGGGGGCCAATATTCAACGTTCTTAAAGAAAAGAATTTTAAACCCAGAATTTCATATCCAGCCAAACTAAGTTTCATAAGTGAAGGAGAAATAAAATTCTTTACAGATAAGCAAATGCTTAGAGATTTTGTCACCACCAGGCCTGCCTTACAAGAGACCCTGAAGGAAGCCCTAAACATGGAAAGGAACAACCGGTACCAGCCACTGCAAAAACATGCCAAAATGTAAAGACCATCGAGCCTAGGAAGAAACTGCATCAACTAATGAGCAAAATAACCAGTTAATATCAT